>NW_028148646.1:0-76842 GCF_965153285.1 Podarcis tiliguerta | reverse complement strand
ATAAAAAACCTTCTGTTTCGACTGCCAAAGCTTTCAGGGGAACATTTGCAAGTGATTGTCACCTTTTTTGAGTGAATTGCCAAAAGTCAGATTTTTGCTGAAATTGTGACCCCGGGGCTTAGGGATTTTTTCAAAAAATCTTTTTCTGCCGGTTAAGTTGTTGAGGGCTGATTTCTTGTCCTGTGATAAAAAGCCTTCTGTTTCGACTGCCTAAGCTTTCAGGGGAGCATTTGCAACTGGTTGGCACCATTTTTGAGTGAATTGCCAAAAGTCAGATTTTTGCTGAAATTGTGACCCCGGGGCTTAGGTATTTTTTCAAAAAATCTTTTTCGGCCGGTCAAGTTGTTGAGGGTTGATTTCTTTCCCTGTGATAGAAAGCCTTCTGTTTTGACCGCCAAAGCATTCAGGGGAGCATTTGTAACCGGTTGGCACCATGTTTGAGTGAATTGCCAAAAGTCAGATTTTTGCTGAAATTGTGACCCCGGGGCTTAGGTATTTTTTCAAAAAATATTTTTCTGCCGGTTAAGTTGTTGAGGGCTGATTTCTTGTCCTGTGATAAAAAGCTTTCTGTTTGGACTGCCAAACTTTTCAGGGGAGCATTTGCAAGTGATTGGCACCATTTTTGAGGGAATTGCCAAAAGTCAGTTTTTTGCTGAAATTGTGACCCCGGGACTTAGGGATTTTTTCAAAAATTCTTTTTCTGCCGGTTAACTTGTTGAGGGCTGTTTTCTTGTCCTGTGATAAAAAGCCTTCTGTTTCGACTGCCTAAGCTTTCAGGGAAGCATTTGCAACCGGTTGGCACCATTTTTGAGTGAATTGCCAAAAGTCAGATTTTTGCTGAAATTGTGACCCCGGGGCTTAGGGATTTTTTCAAAAAATCTTTTTCTGCCGGTTAAGTTGTTGAGGGCTGATTTCTTGTCCTGTGATAAAAACCCTTCTGTTTCGACTGCCAAAGCTTTCAGGGGAGCATTTGCAAGTGATTGTCACCATTTTTGAGTGAATTGCCAAAAGTCAGATTTCTGCTGAAATTGTGACCCTGGGGCTTAGGGATTTTTTCAAAAAATCTCTTTCCGCCGGTTAAGTTGTTGAGGGCTGATTTCTTGTCCTGTGATAAAAAGCCTTCTGTTTCGACTGCCAAAGCTTTCAGGGGAGCATTTGCAACCAGTTGGCACCATTTTTGAGTGAATTGACAAAAGTCAGATTTTTGCTGAAATTGTGACCCCGGGGCTTAGGGATTTTTTCAAAAATTCATTTTCGGCCCGTTAACTTGTTGAGGGCTGATTTCTTGTCCTGTGATAAAAAGCCTTCTGTTTCGACTGCCAAAGCTTTCAGGGGAGCATTTGCAACCGGTTGGCACCATTTTTGAGTGAATTACCAAAAGTCAGATTTTAGCTGAAATTGTGACCCCGGGGCTTAGGGATTTTTTCAAAAAATCTTTTTCGGCCGGTCAAGTTGTTGAGGGTTGATTTCTTGTCCTGTGATAGAAAGCCTTCTGTTTTGACCGCCAAAGCATTCAGGGGAGCATTTGTAACCGGTTGGCACCATGTTTGAGTGAATTGCCAAAAGTCAGATTTTTGCTGAAATTGTGACCCCGGGGCTTAGGGATTTTTTCAAAAAATCTTTTTCAGCCGGTTAAGTTGTTGAGGGCTGATTTCTTGTCCTGTGATATAAAGCCTTCTGTTTCGACTACCAAAGCATGCAGGGTAGCATTTGCAAGTGATTGGCACCATTTTTGAGTGAATTGCCAAAAGTCAGATTTTTGCTGAAATCGTGACCCCGGCGCTTAGGGATTTTTTCAAAAAATCTTTTTCTGCCGGTTAAGTTGTTGAGGGCTGATTTCTTGTCCTGTGATAAAAAACCTTCTGTTTCGACTGCCAAACTTTCAGGGGAACATTTGCAAGTCATTGTCACCATTTTTGAGTGAATTGCCAAAAGTCAGATTTTTGCTGAAATTGTGACCCCGGGGCTTAGGGATTTTTTCAAAAAATCTTTTTCAGCCGGTCAAGTTGTTGAGGGCTGATTTCTTGTCCTGTGATAAAAAAGCCTTCTGTTTCGACTGCCTAAGCTTTCAGGGAAGCATTTGCAACCGGTTGGCACCATTTTTGAGTGAATTGCCAAAAGTCAGATTTTTGCTGAAATTGTGACCCCGGGGCTTAGGGATTTTTTCAAAAAATCTTTTTCAGCCGGTCAAGTTGTTGAGGGCTGATTTCTTGTCCTGTGATAAAAAAGCCTTCTGTTTTGACCGCCAAAGCATTCAGGGGAGCATTTGTAACCGGTTGGCACCATGTTTGAGTGAATTGCCAAAAGTCAGATTTTTGCTGAAATTGTGACCCCGGGGCTTAGGGATTTTTTCAAAAAATCTTTTTCTGCCGGTTAAGTTGTTGAGGGCTGATTTCTTGTCCTGTGATAAAAAGCCTTCTGTTTCGACTGCCTAAGCTTTCAGGGGAGCATTTGCAACCGGTTGGAACCATTTTTGAGTGAATTGCCAAAAGTCAGATTTTTGCTGAAATTGTGACCCCGGGGCTTAGGGATTTTTTCAAAAAATCTTTTTCGGCCGGTCAAGTTGTTGAGGGTTGATTTCTTTCCCTGTGATAGAAAGCCTTCTGTTTTGACCGCCAAAGCATTCAGGGGAGCATTTGTAACCGGTTGGCACCATGTTTGAGTGAATTGCCAAAAGTCAGATTTTTGCTGAAATTGTGACCCCGGGGCTTAGGGATTTTTTCAAAAAATCTTTTTCAGCCGGTTAAGTTGTTGAGGGCTGATTTCTTGTCCTGTGATATAAAGCCTTCTGTTTCGACTACCAAAGCATGCAGGGTAGCATTTGCAAGTGATTGGCACCATTTTTGAGTGAATTGCCAAAAGTCAGATTTTTGCTGAAATCGTGACCCCGGCGCTTAGGGATTTTTTCAAAAAATCTTTTTCTGCCGGTTAAGTTGTTGAGGGCTGATTTCTTGTCCTGTGATAAAAAACCTTCTGTTTCGACTGCCAAAGCTTTCAGGGGAACATTTGCTAGTGATTGGCACCATTTTTGAGTGAATTGCCAAAAGTC
The DNA here is from genome assembly GCF_965153285.1 of Podarcis tiliguerta. Classification (NCBI taxonomy): domain Eukaryota; kingdom Metazoa; phylum Chordata; class Lepidosauria; order Squamata; family Lacertidae; genus Podarcis; species Podarcis tiliguerta. Next base: position 73,793 of record NW_028148646.1, on the reverse strand, counting down.
AGATTTTTGCTGAAATTGTGACCCCGGGGCTTAGGGATTTTCTCAAAAAATCATTTTCTGCCGGTTAACTTGTTGAGGGCTGATTTCTTGTCCTGTGATAAAAAGCCTTCTGTTTTGACTGCCAAAGCTTTCAGGGGAGCATTTGCAACCGGTTGGCACCATTTTTGAGTGAATTGCCAAAAGTCAGATTTTTGCTGAAATTGTGACCCCGGGGCTTAGGGATTTTTTCAAAAAATCTCTTTCCGCCGGTTAAGTTGTTGAGGGCTGATTTCTTGTCCTGTCATAAAAAGCCTTCTGTTTCGATTGCCAAAGCTTTCAGGGGAGCATTTGCTAGTGATTGGCACCATTTTTGAGTGAATTGCCAAAAGTCAGATTTTTGCTGACATTGTGACCCCGGGGCTTAGGGATTTTTTCAAAAAATCTTTTTCAGCCTGTCAAGTTGTTGAGGGCTGATTTCTTGTCCTGTGATAAAAACCCTTCTGTTTCGACTGCCTAAGCTTTCAGGGGAGCATTTGCAACCGGTTGGCACCATTTTTGAGTGAATTGCCAAAAGTCAGATTTTTGCTGAAATTGTGACCCCGGGGCTTAGAGATTTTTTCAAAAAATCTTTTTCAGCCGGTTAAGTTGTTGAGGGCTGATTTCTTGTCCTGTGATATAAAGCCTTCTGTTTCGACTACCAAAGCATTCAGGGTAGCATTTGCAAGTGATTGGCACCATTTTTGAGTGAATTGCCAAAAGTCAGATTTTTGCTGAAATTGTGACCCCGGGGCTTAGGGATTTTTTCAAAAAATCTTTTTCGGCCGGTCAAGTTGTTGAGGGTTGATTTCTTTCCCTGTGATAGAAAGCCTTCTGTTTTGACCGCCAAAGCATTCAGGGGAGCATTTGCTAGTGATTGGCACCATTTTTGAGTGAATTGCCAAAAGTCAGATTTTTGCTGAAATTGTGACCCCGGGGCTTAGGGATTTTTTCAAAAAATCTTTTTCTGCCGGTCAAGTTGTTGAGGGCTGATTTCTTGTCCTGTTATAAAAAACCTTCTGTTTCGACTGCCAAAGCTTTCAGGGGAGCATTTGCAACCGGTTGGCACCATTTTTGAGTGAATTGCCAAAAGTCAGATTTTTGCTGAAATTGTGACCCCGGGGCTTAGGGATTTTTTCAAAAAATCTTTTTCAGCCGGTCAAGTTGTTGAGGGCTGATTTCTTGTCCTGTGATAAAAAGCCTTCTGTTTCGCCTGCCAAAGCTTTCAGGGGAACATTTGCAAGTGATTGGCACTATTTTTGAGTGAATTGCCAAAAGTCAGATTTTTGCTGAAATTGTGACCCCGGGGCTTAGGGATTTTTTCAAAAAATCTTTTTCTGCCGGTTAAGTTGTTGAGGGCTGATTTCTTGTCCTGTGATAAAAAGCCTTCTGTTTCGCCTGCCAAAGCTTTCAGGGGAGCATTTGCAAGTGATTGTCACCATTTTTGAGTGAATTGCCAAAAGTCAGATTTTTGCTGAAATTGTGACCACGGGGCTTAGGGATTTTTTCAAAAAATCTTTTTGTGCGGGTTAAGTTGTTGAGGGCTGATTTCTGGTCCTGTGATAAAAAGCCTTCTGTTTCGACTGCCAAAGCTTTCAGGGGAGCATTTGCAAGTGATTGGCACCATTTTTGAGTGAATTGCCAAAAGTCAGATTTTTGCTGAAATTGTGACCCCGGGGTTTAGGGATTTTTTCAAAAAATCTTTTTCTGCCGGTTAAGTTGTTGAGGGCTGATTTCTTGTCCTGTGATAAAAACCCTTCTGTTTCGACTGCCAAAGCTTTCAGGGGAGCATTTGCAAGTGATTGTCACCATTTTTGAGTGAATTGCCAAAAGTCAGATTTTTGCTGAAATTGTGACCCCGGGGCTTAGGGATTTTTTCAAAAAATCATTTTCTGCCGGTTAACTTGTTGAGGGCTGATTTCTTGTCCTGTGATAAAAAGCCTTCTGTTTCGACTGCCTAAGCTTTCAGGGGAGCATTTGCAAGTGATTGGCACCATTTTTGAGTGAATTGCCAAAAGTCAGATTTTTGCTGAAATTGTGACCCCGGGGCTTAGGGATTTTTTCAAAAAATCTTTTTCGGCCGGTCAAGTTGTTGAGGGTTCATTTCTTTCCCTGTGATAGAAAGCCTTCTGTTTTGACCGCCAAAGCATTCAGGGGAGCATTTGTAAACGGTTGGCACCATGTTTGAGTGAATTGCCAAAAGTCAGATTTTTGCTGAAATTGTGACCCCGGGGCTTAGGGATTTTTTCAAAAAATCTTTTTCAGCCGGTTAAGTTGTTGAGGGCTGATTTCTTGTCCTGTGATATAAAGCCTTCTGTTTCGACTGCCAAAGCATGCAGGGTAGCATTTGCAAGTGATTGGCACCATTTTTGACTGAATTGCCAAAAGTCAGATTTTTGCTGAAATCGTGACCCCGGCGCTTAGGGATTTTTTCAAAAAATCTTTTTCTGCCGGTTAAGTTGTTGAGGGCTGATTTCTTGTCCTGTGATAAAAAACCTTCTGTTTCGACTGCCAAAGCTTTCAGGGGAACATTTGCAAGTGATTGTCACCATTTTTGAGTGAATTGCCAAAAGTCAGATTTTTGCTGAAATTGTGACCCCGGGGCTTAGGGATTTTTTCAAAAAATCTTTTTCTGCCAGTTAAGTTGTTGAGGGCTGATTTCTTGTCCTGTGATAAAAAAGCCTTCTGTTTCGACTGCCTAAGCTTTCAGGGAAGCATTTGCAACCGGTTGGCACCATTTTTGAGTGAATTGCCAAAAGTCAGATTTTTGCTGAAATTGTGACCCCGGGGCTTAGGGATTTTTTCAAAAAATATTTTTCTGCCGGTTAAGTTGTTGAGGGCTGATTTCTTGTCCTGTGATAAAAAGCTTTCTGTTTGGACTGCCAAACTTTTCAGGGGAGCATTTGCAAGTGATTGGCACCATTTTTGAGGGAATTGCCAAAAGTCAGATTTTTCCTGAAATTGTGACCCCGGGGCTTAGGGATTTTTTCAAAAAATCTTTTTCGGCCGGTCAAGTTGTTGAGGGTTGATTTCTTTCCCTGTGATAGAAAGCCTTCTGTTTTGACCGCCAAAGCATTCAGGGGAGCATTTGCTAGTGATTGGCACCATTTTTGAGTGAATTGCCAAAAGTCAGATTTTTGCTGAAATTGTGACCCCGGGGCTTAGGGATTTTTTCAAAAAATCTTTTTCTGCCGGTCAAGTTGTTGAGGGCTGATTTCTTGTCCTGTTATAAAAAACCTTCTGTTTCGACTGCCAAAGCTTTCAGGGGAGCATTTGCAACCGGTTGGCACCATTTTTGAGTGAATTGCCAAAAGTCAGATTTTTGCTGAAATTGTGACCCCGGGGCTTAGGGATTTTTTCAAAAAATCTTTTTCAGCCGGTCAAGTTGTTGAGGGCTGATTTCTTGTCCTGTGATAAAAAGCCTTCTGTTTCGCCTGCCAAAGCTTTCAGGGGAGCATTTGCAAGTGATTGGCACTATTTTTGAGTGAATTGCCAAAAGTCAGATTTTTGCTGAAATTGTGACCCCGGGGCTTAGGGATTTTTTCAAAAAATCTTTTTCTGCCGGTTAAGTTGTTGAGGGCTGATTTCTTGTCCTGTGATAAAAAGCCTTCTTTTTCGACTGCCTAAGCTTTCAGGGGAGCATTTGCAACCAGTTGGCACCATTTTTGAGTGAATTGCCAAAAGTCAGATTTTTGCTGAAATTGTGACCCCGGGGCTTAGGGATTTTTTTCAAAAAATCTTTTTCGGCCGGTCAAGTTGTTGAGGGCTGATTTCTTGTCCTGTGATAAAAAGCCTTCTGTTTCGACTGCCAAAGCATTCAGGGGAGCATTTGCAAGTGATTGGCACCATTTTTGAGTGAATTGCCAAAAGTCAGATTTTTGCTGAAATTGTGACCCCGGGGCTTAGCGATTTTTTCAAAAAATCTTTTTCTGCCGGTTGACTTGTTGAGGACTGCTTTCTTGTCCTGTGATAAAAAGCCTTCTGTTTCGACTGCCAAAGCTTTCAGGGGAGCATTTGCAACCGGTTGGCACCATTTTTGAGTGAATTGCCAAAAGTCAGATTTTTGCTGAAATCGTGACCCCGGGGCTTAGGGATTTTTTCAAAAAATCTTTTTCGGCCGGTCAAGTTGTTGAGGGCTGATTTCTTGTCCTGTGATAAAAAACCTTCTGTTTCGACTGCCAAAGCTTTCAGGGGAGCATTTGCAAGTGATTGTCACCATTTTTGAGTGAATTGCCAAAAGTCAGATTTTTGCTGAAATTGTGACCCCGGGGCTTAGGGATTTTTTCAAAAAATCTTTTTCGGCCGGTCAAGTTGTTGAGGGCTGATTTCTTGTCCTGTGATAAAAAGCCTTCTGTTTCGACTGCCTAAGCTTTCAGGGAAGCATTTGCAACCGGTTGGCACCATTTTTGAGTGAATTGCCAAAAGTCAGATTTTTGCTGAAATTGTGACCCCGGGGCTTAGGGATTTTTTCAAAAAATCTTTTTCTGCCGGTCAAGTTGTTGAGGGCTGATTTCTTGTCCTGTGATAAAAAGCCTTCTGATTCGACTGCCAAAGCTTTCAGGGGAGCATTTGCAACCGGTTGGCACCATTTTTGAGTGAATTGCCAAAAGTCAGATTTTTGCTGAAATTGTGACCCCGGGGCTTAGCGATTTTTTCAAAAAATCTTTTTCGGCCGGTCAAGTTGTTGAGGGCTGATTTCTTGTCCTGTGACAAAAAGCCTTCTTTTTCGACTGCCTAAGCTTTCAGGGGAGCATTTGCAACCAGTTGGCACCATTTTTGAGTGAATTGCCAAAAGTCAGATTTTTGCTGAAATTGTGACCCCGGGGCTTAGGGATTTTTTTCAAAAAATCTTTTTCGGCCGGTCAAGTTGTTGAGGGCTGATTTCTTGTCCTGTGATAAAAAGCCTTCTGTTTGGACTGCCAAAGCATTCAGGGTAGCATTTGCAAGTGATTGGCACCATTTTTGAGTGAATTGCCAAAAGTCAGATTTTTGCTGAAATTGTGACCCCGGGGCTTAGGGATTTTTTCAAAAAATCTTTTTCGGCCGGTCAAGTTGTTGAGGGCTGATTTCTTGTCCTGTGATAAAAAGCCTTCTGTTTCGACTGCCTAAGCTTTCAGGGAAGCATTTGCAACCGGTTGGCACCATTTTTGAGTGAATTGCCAAAAGTCAGATTTTTGCTGAAATTGTGACCCCGGGGCTTAGGGATTTTTTCAAAAAATCTTTTTCTGCCGGTCAAGTTGTTGAGGGCTGATTTCTTGTCCTGTGATAAAAAGCCTTCTGATTCGACTGCCAAAGCTTTCAGGGGAGCATTTGCAACCGGTTGGCACCATTTTTGAGTGAATTGCCAAAAGTCAGATTTTTGCTGAAATTGTGACCCCGGGGCTTAGCGATTTTTTCAAAAAATCTTTTTCGGCCGGTCAAGTTGTTGAGGGCTGATTTCTTGTCCTGTGACAAAAAGCCTTCTTTTTCGACTGCCTAAGCTTTCAGGGGAGCATTTGCAACCAGTTGGCACCATTTTTGAGTGAATTGCCAAAAGTCAGATTTTTGCTGAAATTGTGACCCCGGGGCTTAGGGATTTTTTTCAAAAAATCTTTTTCGGCCGGTCAAGTTGTTGAGGGCTGATTTCTTGTCCTGTGATAAAAAGCCTTCTGTTTGGACTGCCAAAGCATTCAGGGTAGCATTTGCAAGTGATTGGCACCATTTTTGAGTGAATTGCCAAAAGTCAGATTTTTGCTGAAATTGTGACCCCGGGGCTTAGGAATTTTTTCAAAAAATCTTTTTCTGCCGGTTAAGTTGTTGAGGGCTGATTTCTTGTCCTATGATAAAAACCCTTCTGTTTCGACTGCCAAAGCTTTCAGGGGAGCATTTGCAAGTGATTGTCACCATTTTTGAGTGAATTGCCAAAAGTCAGATTTTTGCTGAAATCGTGACCCGGGGCTTAGGGATTTTTTCAAAAAATCTTTTTCGGCCGGTCAAGTTGTTGAGGGCTGATTTCTTGTCCTGTGACAAAAAGCCTTCTGTTTCGACTGCCTAAGCTTTCAGGGGAGCATTTGCAACCAGTTGGCACCATTTTTGAGTGAATTGCCAAAAGTCAGATTTTTGCTGAAATTGTGACCCCGGGGCTTAGGGATTTTTTTCAAAAAATCTTTTTCGGCCGGTCAAGTTGTTGAGGGCTGATTTCTTGTCCTGTGATAAAAAGCCTTCTGTTTCAACTGCCAAAGCTTTCAGGGGAGCATTTGCAACCGGTTGGCACCATTTTTGAGTGAATTGCCAAAAGTCAGATTTTTGCTGAAATCGTGACCCCGGGGCTTAGGGATTTTTTTCAAAAAATCTTTTTCGGCCGGTCAAGTTGTTGAGGGCTGATTTCTTGTCCTGTGATAAAAAGCCTTCTGTTTCGACTGCCAAAGCTTTCAGGGGAGCATTTGCAACCGGTTGGCACCATTTTTGAGTGAATTGCCAAAAGTCAGATTTTTGCTGAAATCGTGACCCCGGGGCTTAGGGATTTTTTCAAAAAATCTTTTTCGGCCGGTCAAGTTGTTGAGGGCTGATTTCTTGTCCTGTGATAAAAAACCTTCTGTTTCGACTGCCAAAGCTTTCAGGGGAGCATTTGCAAGTGATTGTCACCATTTTTGAGTGAATTGCCAAAAGTCAGATTTTTGCTGAAATTGTGACCCCGGGGCTTAGGGATTTTTTCAAAAAATCTTTTTCGGCCGGTCAAGTTGTTGAGGGCTGATTTCTTGTCTTGTGATAAAAAGCCTTCTGTTTGGACTGCCAAAGCATTCAGGGTAGCATTTGCAAGTGATTGGCACCATTTTTGAGTGAATTGCCAAAAGTCAGATTTTTGCTGAAATTGTGACCCCGGGGCTTAGGGATTTTTTCAAAAAATCTTTTTCGGCCGGTCAAGTTGTTGAGGGCTGATTTCTTGTCCTGTGATAAAAAGCCTTCTGTTTCGACTGCCTAAGCTTTCAGGGAAGCATTTGCAACCGGTTGGCACCATTTTTGAGTGAATTGCCAAAAGTCAGATTTTTGCTGAAATTGTGACCCCGGGGCTTAGGGATTTTTTCAAAAAATCTTTTTCTGCCGGTCAAGTTGTTGAGGGCTGATTTCTTGTCCTGTGATAAAAAGCCTTCTGATTCGACTGCCAAAGCTTTCAGGGGAGCATTTGCAACCGGTTGGCACCATTTTTGAGTGAATTGCCAAAAGTCAGATTTTTGCTGAAATTGTGACCCCGGGGCTTAGCGATTTTTTCAAAAAATCTTTTTCGGCCGGTCAAGTTGTTGAGGGCTGATTTCTTGTCCTGTGACAAAAAGCCTTCTTTTTCGACTGCCTAAGCTTTCAGGGGAGCATTTGCAACCAGTTGGCACCATTTTTGAGTGAATTGCCAAAAGTCAGATTTTTGCTGAAATTGTGACCCCGGGGCTTAGGGATTTTTTTCAAAAAATCTTTTTCGGCCGGTCAAGTTGTTGAGGGCTGATTTCTTGTCCTGTGATAAAAAGCCTTCTGTTTGGACTGCCAAAGCATTCAGGGTAGCATTTGCAAGTGATTGGCACCATTTTTGAGTGAATTGCCAAAAGTCAGATTTTTGCTGAAATTGTGACCCCGGGGCTTAGGAATTTTTTCAAAAAATCTTTTTCTGCCGGTTAAGTTGTTGAGGGCTGATTTCTTGTCCTATGATAAAAACCCTTCTGTTTCGACTGCCAAAGCTTTCAGGGGAGCATTTGCAAGTGATTGTCACCATTTTTGAGTGAATTGCCAAAAGTCAGATTTTTGCTGAAATCGTGACCCGGGGCTTAGGGATTTTTTCAAAAAATCTTTTTCGGCCGGTCAAGTTGTTGAGGGCTGATTTCTTGTCCTGTGACAAAAAGCCTTCTGTTTCGACTGCCTAAGCTTTCAGGGGAGCATTTGCAACCAGTTGGCACCATTTTTGAGTGAATTGCCAAAAGTCAGATTTTTGCTGAAATTGTGACCCCGGGGCTTAGGGATTTTTTTCAAAAAATCTTTTTCGGCCGGTCAAGTTGTTGAGGGCTGATTTCTTGTCCTGTGATAAAAAGCCTTCTGTTTCAACTGCCAAAGCTTTCAGGGGAGCATTTGCAACCGGTTGGCACCATTTTTGAGTGAATTGCCAAAAGTCAGATTTTTGCTGAAATCGTGACCCCGGGGCTTAGGGATTTTTTTCAAAAAATCTTTTTCGGCCGGTCAAGTTGTTGAGGGCTGATTTCTTGTCCTGTGATAAAAAGCCTTCTGTTTCGACTGCCAAAGCTTTCAGGGGAGCATTTGCAACCGGTTGGCACCATTTTTGAGTGAATTGCCAAAAGTCAGATTTTTGCTGAAATCGTGACCCCGGGGCTTAGGGATTTTTTCAAAAAATCTTTTTCGGCCGGTCAAGTTGTTGAGGGCTGATTTCTTGTCCTGTGATAAAAAACCTTCTGTTTCGACTGCCAAAGCTTTCAGGGGAGCATTTGCAAGTGATTGTCACCATTTTTGAGTGAATTGCCAAAAGTCAGATTTTTGCTGAAATTGTGACCCCGGGGCTTAGGGATTTTTTCAAAAAATCTTTTTCGGCCGGTCAAGTTGTTGAGGGCTGATTTCTTGTCTTGTGATAAAAAGCCTTCTGTTTTGACTGCCTAAGCTTTCAGGGAAGCATTTGCAACCGGTTGGCACCATTTTTGAGTGAATTGCCAAAAGTCAGATTTTTGCTGAAATTGTGACCCCGGGGCTTAGGGATTTTTTCAAAAAATCTTTTTCGGCCGGTCAAGTTGTTGAGGGCTGATTTCTTGTCCTGTGATAAAAAGCCTTCTGTTTCGACTGCCAAAGCATTCAGGGTAGCATTTGCAAGTGATTGGCACCATTTTTGAGTGAATTGCCAAAAGTCAGATTTTTGCTGAAATTGTGACCCCGGGGCTTAGGGATTTTTTCAAAAAATCATTTTCTGCCGGTTGACTTGTTGAGGGCTGCTTTCTTGTCCTGTGATAAAAAGCCTTCTGTTTCGACTGCCAAAGCTTTCAGGGGAGCATTTGCAACCGGTTGGCACCATTTTTGAGTGAATTGCCAAAAGTCAGATTTTTGCTGAAATCGTGACCCCGGGGCTTAGGGATTTTTTCAAAAAATCTTTTTCGGCCGGTCAAGTTGTTGAGGGCTGATTTCTTGTCCTGTGACAAAAAGCCTTCTGTTTCGACTGCCAAAGCATTCAGGGTAGCATTTGCAAATGATTGGCACAATTTTTGAGTGAATTGCCAAAAGTCAGATTTTTGCTGAAATTGTGACCCCGGGGCTTAGGAATTTTTTCAAAAAATCTTTTTCTGCCGGTTAAGTTGTTGAGGGCTGATTTCTTGTCCTATGATAAAAACCCTTCTGTTTCGACTGCCAAAGCTTTCAGGGGAGCATTTGCAAGTGATTGTCACCATTATTGAGTGAATTGCCAAAAGTCAGATTTTTGCTGAAATTGTGACCCCGGGGCTTAGGGATTTTTTCAAAAAATCATTTTCTGCCGGTCAAGTTGTTGAGGGCTGATTTCTTCTCCTGTGATAAAAAACCTTCTGTTTCGACTGCCAAAGCTTTCAGGGGAGCATTTGCAAGTGATTGTCACCATTTTTGAGTGAATTGCCAAAAGTCAGATTTTTGCTGAAATTGTGACCCCGGGGCTTAGGGATTTTTTCAAAAAATCTTTTTCGGCCGGTCAAGTTGTTGAGGGCTGATTTCTTGTCCTGTGATAAAAAGCCTTCTGTTTCGACTGCCTAAGCTTTCAGGGAAGCATTTGCAACCGGTTGGCACCATTTTTGAGTGAATTGCCAAAAGTCAGATTTTTGCTGAAATTGTGACCCCGGGGCTTAGGGTTTTTTTCAAAAAATCTTTTTCTGCCGGTTAAGTTGTTGAGGGCTGATTTCTTGTCCTGTGATAAAAAGCCTTCTGTTTCGCCTGCCAAAGCTTTCAGGGGAGCATTTGCAACCGGTTGGCACCATTTTTGAGTGAATTGCCAAAAGTCAGATTTTTGCTGAAATTGTGACCCCGGGGCTTAGGGATTTTTTCAAAAAATCTTTTTCGGCCGGTCAAGTTGTTGAGGGCTGATTTCTTGTCCTGTGACAAAAAGCCTTCTTTTTCGACTGCCTAAGCCTTCAGGGGAGCATTTGCAACCAGTTGGCACCATTTTTGAGTGAATTGCCAAAAGTCAGATTTTTGCTGAAATTGTGACCCCGGGGCTTAGGGATTTTTTTCAAAAAATCTTTTTCGGCCGGTCAAGTTGTTGAGGGCTGATTTCTTGTCCTGTGATAAAAAGCCTTCTGTTTCGACTGCCAAAGCATTCAGGGTAGCATTTGCAAGTGATTGGCACCATTTTTGAGTGAATTGCCAAAAGTCAGATTTTTGCTGAAATTGTGACCCCGGGGCTTAGGAATTTTTTCAAAAAATCTTTTTCTGCCGGTTAAGTTGTTGAGGGCTGATTTCTTGTCCTATGATAAAAACCCTTCTGTTTCGACTGCCAAAGCTTTCAGGGGAGCATTTGCAAGTGATTGTCACCATTTTTGAGTGAATTGCCAAAAGTCAGATTTTTGCTGAAATCGTGACCCCGGGGCTTAGGGATTTTTTCAAAAAATCTTTTTCGGCCGATCAAGTTATTGAGGGCTGATTTCTTGTCCCGTGATAAAAAGCCTTCTGTTTCGACTGCCAAAGCATTCAGGGTAGCATTTGCAAGTAATTGGCACCATTTTTGAGTGAATTGCCAAAAGTCAGATTTTTGCTGAAATTGTGACCCCGGGGCTTAGGGATTTTTTCAAAAAATCATTTTCTGCCGGTTGACTTGTTGAGGGCTGCTTTCTTGTCCTGTGATAAAAAGCCTTCTGTTTCGACTGCCAAAGCATTCAGGGTAGCATTTGCAAGTAATTGGCACCATTTTTGAGTGAATTGCCAAAAGTCAGATTTTTGCTGAAATTGTGACCCCGGGGCTTAGGGATTTTTTCAAAAAATCATTTTCTGCCGGTTGACTTGTTGAGGGCTGCTTTCTTGTCCTGTGATAAAAAGCCTTCTGTTTCGACTGCCAAAGCTTTCAGGGGAGCATTTGCAACCGGTTGGCACCATTTTTGAGTGAATTGCCAAAAGTCAGATTTTTGCTGAAATCGTGACCCCGGGGCTTAGGGATTTTTTCAAAAAATCTTTTTCGGCCGGTCAAGTTGTTGAGGGCTGATTTCTTGTCCTGTGATAAAAAACCTTCTGTTTCGACTGCCAAAGCTTTCAGGGAAGCATTTGCAACCGGTTGGCACCATTTTTGAGTGAATTGCCAAAAGTCAGATTTTTGCTGAAATTGTGACCCCGGGGCTTAGGGGTTTTTTCAAAAAATCTTTTTTGGCCGGTCAAGTTGTTGAGGGCTGATTTCTTGTACTGTGATAAAAAGCCTTCTGTTTCGACTGCCAAAGCATTCAGGGTAGCAATTGCAAGTGATTGGCACCATTTTTGAGTGAATTGCCAAAAGTCAGATTTTTGCTGAAATTGTGACCCCGGGGCTTAGCGATTTTTTCAAAAAATCTTTTTCGGCCGGTCAAGTTGTTGAGGGCTGATTTCTTGTACTGTGATAAAAAGCCTTCTGTTTGGACTGCCAAACTTTTCAGGGGAGCATTTGCAAGTGATTGGCACCATTTTTGAGTGAATTCCCAAAAGTCAGATTTTTGCTGAAATTGTGACCCCGGGGCTTAGGGATTTTTTCAAAAAATCTTTTCGGCCGGTCAAGTTGTTGAGGGCTGATTTCTTGTACTGTGATAAAAAGCCTTCTGTTTCGACTGCCAAAGCATTCAGGGGAGAATTTGCAAGTGATTGGCACCATTTTTGAGTGAATTGACAAAAGTCAGATTTTTGCTGAAATTGTGACCCCGGGGCTTAGGGATTTTTTCAAAAAATCTTTTTCTGCCGGTCAAGTTGTTGAGGGCTGATTTCTTGTCCTGTGATAAAAAGCCTTCTGTTTCGACTGCCAAAGCTTTCAGGGGAGCATTTGCTAGTGATTGGCACCATTTTTGAGTGAATTGCCAAAAGTCAGATTTTTGCTGAAATTGTGACCCCGGGGCTTAGGGATTTTTTCAAAAAATCTATTTCGGCCGGTCAAGTTGTTGAGGGCTGATTTCTTGTACTGTGATAAAAAGCCTTCTGTTTCGACTGCCAAAGCATTCAGGGTAGCATTTGCAAGTGATTGTCACCATTTTTGAGTGAATTGCCAAAAGTCAGATTTTTGCTGAAATTGTGACCCCGGGGCTTAGGGATTTTTTCAAAAAATCTTTTTCTGCCGGTCAAGTTGTTGAGGGCTGATTTCTTGACCTGTGATAAAAAGCCTTCTGTTTCGCCTGCCAAAGCTTTCAGGGGAGCATTTGCAACCGGTTGGCACCATTTTTGAGTGAATTGCCAGAAGTCAGATTTTTGCTGAAATTGTGACCCCGGGGCTTAGGGATTTTTTCAAAAAATCTTTTTCTGCCGGTTAAGTTGTTGAGGGCTGATTTCTTGTCCTGTGATAAAAACCCTTCTGTTTCGACTGCCAAAGCTTTCACGGGAGCATTTGCAAGTGATTGTCACCATTTTTGAGTGAATTGCCAGAAGTCAGATTTTTGCTGAAATTGTGACCCCGGGGCTTAGGGATTTTTTCAAAAAATCTTTTTCTTCCGGTTAAGTTGTTGAGGGCTGATTTCTTGTCCTGTCATAAAAAGCTTTCTGTTTGGACTGCCAAACTTTTCAGGGGAGCATTTGCAAGTGATTGGCACCATTTTTGAGTGAATTGACAAAAGTCAGATTTTTGCTGAAATTGTGACCCCGGGGCTTAGGGATTTTTTCAAAAAATCTTTTTCTGCCGGTTAAGTTGTTGAGGGCTGATTTCTTGTCCTGTGATAAAAACCCTTCTGTTTCGACTGCCAAAGCTTTCACGGGAGCATTTGCAAGTGATTGTCACCATTTTTGAGTGAATTGCCAAAAGTCAGATTTTTGCTGAAATTGTGACCCCGGGGCTTAGGGATTTTTTCAAAAAATCTCTTTCCGCCGGTTAAGTTTTTGAGGGCTGATTTCTTGTCCTGTGATAAAAAGCCTTCTGTTTCGACTGCCTAAGCTTTCAGGGGAGCATTTGCAAGTGATTGGCACCATTTTTGAGTGAATTGCCAAAAGTCAGATTTCTGCTGAAATTGTGACCCCGGGGCTTAGGGATTTTTTCAAAAAATCTTTTTCTGCCGGTCAAGTTGTTCAGGGCTGATTTCTTGTCCTGTGATAAAAAGCCTTCTGTTTCGCCTGCCAAAGCTTTCAGGGGAGCATTTGCAACCGGTTGGCACCATTTTTGAGTGAATTGCCAGAAGTCAGATTTTTGCTGAAATTGTGACCCCGGGGCTTAGGGATTTTTTCAAAAAATCTTTTTCTGCCGGTTAAGTTGTTGAGGGCTGATTTCTTGTCCTGTGATAAAAACCCTTCTGTTTCGACTGCCAAAGCTTTCACGGGAGCATTTGCAAGTGATTGTCACCATTTTTGAGTGAATTGCCAGAAGTCAGATTTTTGCTGAAATTGTGACCCCGGGGCTTAGGGATTTTTTCAAAAAATCTTTTTCTTCCGGTTAAGTTGTTGAGGGCTGATTTCTTGTCCTGTCATAAAAAGCTTTCTGTTTGGACTGCCAAACTTTTCAGGGGAGCATTTGCAAGTGATTGGCACCATTTTTGAGTGAATTGACAAAAGTCAGATTTTTGCTGAAATTGTGACCCCGGGGCTTAGGGATTTTTTCAAAAAATCTTTTTCTGCCGGTTAAGTTGTTGAGGGCTGATTTCTTGTCCTGTGATAAAAACCCTTCTGTTTCGACTGCCAAAGCTTTCACGGGAGCATTTGCAAGTGATTGTCACCATTTTTGAGTGAATTGCCAAAAGTCAGATTTTTGCTGAAATTGTGACCCCGGGGTTAGGGATTTTTTCAAAAAATCTCTTTCCGCCGGTTAAGTTTTTGAGGGCTGATTTCTTGTCCTGTGATAAAAAGCCTTCTGTTTCGACTGCCTAAGCTTTCAGGGGAGCATTTGCAAGTGATTGGCACCATTTTTGAGTGAATTGCCAAAAGTCAGATTTCTGCTGAAATTGTGACCCCGGGGCTTAGGGATTTTTTCAAAAAATCTTTTTCTGCCGGTCAAGTTGTTCAGGGCTGATTTCTTGTCCTGTGATAAAAAGCCTTCTGTTTCGCCTGCCAAAGCTTTCAGGGGAGCATTTGCAACCGGTTGGCACCATTTTTGAGTGAATTGACAAAAGTCAGATTTTTGCTGAAATTGTGACCCCGGGGCTTAGGGATTTTTTCAAAAAATCTTTTTCTGCCGGTCAAGTTGTTGAGGGCTGATTTCTTGTCCTGTGATAAAAAGCCTTCTGTTTCGACTGCCAAAGCTTTCAGGGGAGCATTTGCTAGTGATTGGCACCATTTTTGAGTGAATTGCCAAAAGTCAGATTTTTGCTGAAATTGTGACCCCGGGGCTTAGGGATTTTTTCAAAAAATCTTTTTCTGCCGGTTAAGTTGTTGAGGGCTGATTTCTTGTCCTGTCATAAAAAGCTTTCTGTTTGGACTGCCAAACTTTTCAGGGGAGCATTTGCAAGTGATTGGCACCATTTTTGAGTGAATTGACAAAAGTCAGATTTTTGCTGAAATTGTGACCCCGGGGCTTAGGGATTTTTTCAAAAAATCTTTTTCTGCCGGTCAAGTTGTTGAGGGCTGATTTCTTGTCCTGTGATAAAAAGCCTTCTGTTTCGACTGCCAAAGCTTTCAGGGGAGCATTTGCTAGTGATTGGCACCATTTTTGAGTGAATTGCCAAAAGTCAGATTTTTGCTGAAATTGTGACCCCGGGGCTTAGGGATTTTTTCAAAAAATCTTTTTCTGCCGGTTAAGTTGTTGAGGGCTGATTTCTTGTCCTGTGATAAAAACCCTTCTGTTTCGACTGCCAAAGCTTTCACGGGAGCATTTGCAAGTGATTGTCACCATTTTTGAGTGAATTGCCAAAAGTCAGATTTTTGCTGAAATTGTGACCCCGGGGCTTAGGGATTTTTTCAAAAAATCTCTTTCCGCCGGTTAAGTTTTTGAGGGCTGATTTCTTGTCCTGTGATAAAAAGCCTTCTGTTTCGACTGCCTAAGCTTTCAGGGGAGCATTTGCAAGTGATTGGCACCATTTTTGAGTGAATTGCCAAAAGTCAGATTTCTGCTGAAATTGTGACCCCGGGGCTTAGGGATTTTTTCAAAAAATCTTTTTCGGCCGGTCAAGTTGTTGAGGGCTGATTTCTTGTCCTGTGATAAAAAGCCTTCTGTTTCGACTGCCAAAGCTTTCAGGGGAGCATTTGCTAGTGATTGGCACCATTTTTGAGTGAATTGCCAAAAGTCAGATTTTTGCTGAAATTGTGACCCCGGGGCTTAGGGATTTTTTCAAAAAATCTTTTTCAGCCGGTCAAGTTGTTGAGGGCTGATTTCTTGTCCTGTGATAAAAAGCCTTCTGTTTCGACTGCCTAAGCTTTCAGGGAAGCATTTGCAACCGGTTGGCACCATTTTTGAATGAATTGCCAAAAGTCAGATTGTTGCTGAAATTGTGACCCCGGGGCTTAGGGATTTTTTCAAAAAATCTTTTTCTGCCGGTTAAGTTGTTGAGGGCTGATTTCTTGTCCTGTGATAAAAAGCCTTCTGTTTCGACTGCCATAGCTTTCAGGGGAGCATTTGCAAGTGATTGGCACCATTTTTGAGTGAATTGCCAAAAGTCAGATTTTTGCTGAAATTGTGACCCCGGGGCTTAGGGATTTTTTCAAAAAATCTTTTTCTGCCGGTCAAGTTGTTGAGGGCTGATTTCTTGTCCTGTGATAAAAAGCCTTCTGTTTCGACTGCCAAAGCTTTCAGGGGAGCATTTGCAACCGGTTGGCACCATTTTTGAGTGAATTGCCAAAAGTCAGATTTTTGCTGAAATTGTGACCCCGGGGCTTAGGGATTTTTTCAAAAAATCTTTTTCGGCCGGTCAAGTTGTTGAGGGCTGATTCATTGTCCTGTCATAAAAAGCCTTCTGTTTCGACTGCCAAAGCTTTCAGGGGAGCATTTGCTAGTGATTGGCACCATTTTTGAGTGAATTGCCAAAAGTCAGATTTTTGATGAAATTGTGACCCCGGGGCTTAGGGATTTTTTCAAAAAATCTTTTTCTGCCGGTCAAGTTGTTGAGGGCTGATTCATTGTCCTGTGATAAAAAGCCTTCTGTTTCGACTGCCAAAGCTTTCAGGGGAGCATTTGCTAGTGATTGGCACCATTTTTGAGTGAATTGCCAAAAGTCAGATTTTTGCTGAAATTGTGACCCCGGGGCTTAGGGATTTTTTCAAAAAATCTTTTTCGGCCGGTCAAGTTGTTGAGGGCTGATTTCTTGTCCTGTGATAAAAAGCCTTCTGTTTCGACTGCCTAAGCTTTCAGGGAAGCATTTGCAACCAGTTGGCACCATTTTTGAGTGAATTGCCAAAAGTCAGATTTTTGCTGAAATTGTGACCCCGGGGCTTAGGGATTTTTTCAAAAAATCTTTTTCGGCCGGTCAAGTTGTTGAGGGCTGATTTCTTGTCCTGTGATAAAAAGCCTTCTGTTTCGACTGCCAAAGCTTTCAGGGGAGCATTTGCAACCAGTTGGCACCATTTTTGAGTGAATTGCCAAAAGTCAGATTTTTGCTGAAATTGTGACCCCGGGGCTTAGGGATTTTTTCAAAAAATCTTTTTCGGCCGGTCAAGTTGTTGAGGGCTGATTTCTTGTCCTGTGATAAAAAGCCTTCTGTTTCGACTCCCAAAGCTTTCAGGGGAGCATTTGCAACCAGTTGGCACCATTTTTGAGTGAATTGCCAAAAGTCAGATTTTTGCTGAAATTGTGACCCCGGGGCTTAGGGATTTTTTCAAAAAATCTTTTTCGGCCGGTCAAGTTGTTGAGGGCTGATTTCTTGTCCTGTGATAAAAAGCCTTCTGTTTCGACTGCCAAAGCTTTCAGGGGAGCATTTGCAAGTGATTGGCACCATTTTTGAGTGAATTGCCAAAAGTCAGATTTTTGCTGAAATTGGCTTAGGGATTTTTTCAAAAAATCTTTTTCGGCCGGTCAAGTTGTTGAGGGCTGATTTCTTGTCCTGTGATAAAAAGCCTTCTGTTTTGACTGCCAAATCTTTCAGGGGAGCATTTGCTAGTGATTGGCTCCATTTTTGAGTGAATTGCCAAAAGTCAGATTTTTGCTGAAATTGTGACCCCGGGGCTTAGGGATTTTTTCAAAAAATCTTTTTCAGCCGGTCAAGTTTTTGAGGGCTGATTTCTTGTCCTGTGATAAAAAGCCTTCTGTTTCGACTGCCAAAGCTTTCAGGGGATCATTTGCAACCGGTTGGCACCATTTTTGAGTGAATTGCCAAAAGTCAGATTTTTGCTGAAATTGTGACCCCGGGGCTTAGGGATTTTTTCAAAAAATCTTTTTCTGCCGGTCAAGTTGTTGAGGGCTGATTTCTTGTCCTGTGATAAAAACCCTTCAGTTTCGACTGCCAAAGCTTTCAGGGGAGCATTTGCAAGTGATTGTCACCATTTTTGAGTGAATTGCCAAAAGTCAGATTTTTGCTGAAATTGTGACCCCGGGGCTTAGGGATTTTTTCAAAAAATCTTTTTCTGCCGGTTAAGTTGTTGAGGGCTGATTTCTTGTCCTGTGATAAAAAGCCTTCTGTTTCGACTGCCAAAGCTTTCAGGGGAGCATTTGCAACCGATTGGCACCATTTTTGAGTGAATTGCCAAAAGTCAGATTTTTGCTGAAATTGTGACCCCGGGGCTTAGGGATTTTTTCAAAAAATCTTTTTCTGCCGGTTAAGTTGTTGAGGGCTGATTTCTTGTCCTGTGATAAAAAGCCTTCTGTTTCGCCTGCCAAAGCTTTCAGGGGAGCATTTGCAAGTGACTGGCACCATTTTTGAGTGAATTCCCAAAAGTCAGATTTTTGCTGAAATTGTGACCCCGGGGCTTAGGGATTTTTTCAAAAAATATTTTTCTGCCGGTTAAGTTGTTGAGGGCTGATTTCTTGTCCTGTGATAAAAAGCCTTCTGTTTCGACTGCCAAAGCTTTCAGGGGAGCATTTGCTTGCGATTGGCACCATTCTTGAGTGAATTGCCAAAAGTCAGATTTTTGCTGAAATTGTGACCCCGGGGCTTAGGGATTTTTTCAAAAAATCTTTTTCTGCCGGTTAAGTTGTTGAGGGCTGATTTCTTTTCCTGTGATAAAAAGCCTTCTGTTTCGACTGCCAAAGCTTTCAGGGGAGCATTTGCAACCAGTTGGCACCATTTTTGAGTGAATTGCCAAAAGTCAGATTTTTGCTGAAATCGTGACCCCGGGGCTTAGGGATTTTTTCAAAAAATCTTTTTCGGCCGGTCAAGTTGTTGAGGGCTGATTTCTTGTCCTGTGATAAAAAGCCTTCTGTTTCGACTCCCAAAGCTTTCAGGGGAGCATTTGCTAGTGATTGGCACCATTTTTGAGTGAATTGCCAAAAGTCAGATTTTTGCTGAAATTGTGACCCCGGGGCTTAGGGATTTTTTCAAAAAATCATTTTCTACCGGTTAAATTGTTGAGGGCTGATTTCTTGTCCTGTGATAAAAAGCCTTCTGTTTCGGCTGCCAAAGCTTTCAGGGGAGCATTTGCAACCGGTTGGCACCATTTTTGAGTGAATTGCCAAATTCAGATTTTTGCTGAAATTGTGACCCCGGGGCTTAGGGATTTTTTCAAAAAATCTTTTTCTGCCGGTTAAGTTGTTGAGGGCTGATTTCTTGTCCTGTGATAAAAAGCCTTCTGTTTCGACTGCCAAAGCTTTCAGGGGAGCATTTGCTAGTGATTGGCACCATTTTTAAGTGAATTGCCAAAAGTCAGATTTTTGCTGAAATTGTGACCCCGGGGCTTAGGGATTTTTTCAAAAAATCTTTTTCAGCCGGTCAAGTTGTTGAGGGCTGATTTCTTGTCCTGTGATAAAAAGCCTTCTGTTTCGACTGCCAAAGCTTTTAGGGGAGCATTTGCAAGTGATTGTCACCATTTTTGAGTGAACTACCAAAAGTCAGATTTTTGCTGAAATTGTGACCCCGGGGCTTAGGGATTTTTTCAAAAAATCATTTTCTGCCGGTTAACTTCTTGAGGGCTGATTTCTTGCCCTGTGATAAAAAGCCTTCTGTTTCGACTGCCAAAGCTTTCAGGGGAGCATTTCCAACCGGTTAGCACCATTTTTGAGTGAATTGCCAAAAGTCAGATTTTTGCTGAAATTGTGACCCCGGGGCTTACGGATTTTTTCAAAAAATCTCTTTCCGCCGGTCAAGTTGTTGAGGGCTGATTTCTTGTCCTGTGATAAAAAGCCTTCTGTTTCGACTGCCAAAGCTTTCAGGGGAGCATTTGCTTGCGATTGGCACCATTTTTGAGTGAATTGCCAAAAGTCAGATTTTTGCTGAAATTGTGACCCCGGGGCTTAGGGATTTTTTCAAAAAATCTTTTTCTGCCGGTTAAGTTGTTGAGGGCTGATTTCTTGTCCTGTGATAAAAAGCCTTCTGTTTCGCCTGCCAAAGCTTTCAGGGGAGCATTTGCAACCAGTTGGCACCATTTTTGAGTGAATTGCCAAAAGTCAGATTTTTGCTGAAATTGTGACCCCGGGGCTTAGGGATTTTTTCAAAAAATCTTTTTCGGCCGGTTAAGTTGTTGAGGGCTGATTTCTTGTCCTGTGATAAAAAGCCTTCTGTTTCGACTGCCAAAGCTTTCAGGGGAGCATTTGCTAGTGATTGGCACCATTTTTAAGTGAATTGCCAAAAGTCAGATTTTTGCTGAAATTGTGACCCCGGGGCTTAGGGATTTTTTCAAAAAATCTTTTTCAGCCGGTCAAGTTGTTGAGGGCTGATTTCTTGTCC
Organism: Podarcis tiliguerta; assembly: GCF_965153285.1. Lineage (NCBI taxonomy): Eukaryota > Metazoa > Chordata > Lepidosauria > Squamata > Lacertidae > Podarcis > Podarcis tiliguerta. Next base: position 53,910 of record NW_028148646.1, on the reverse strand, counting down.
TGTGATAAAAAGCCTTCTGTTTCGACTGCCAAAGCTTTTAGGGGAGCATTTGCAAGTGATTGTCACCATTTTTGAGTGAATTGCCAAAAGTCAGATTTTTGCTGAAATTGTGACCCCGGGGCTTAGGGATTTTTTCAAAAAATCATTTTCTGCCGGTTAACTTCTTGAGGGCTGATTTCTTGCCCTGTGATAAAAAGCCTTCTGTTTCGACTGCCAAAGCTTTCAGGGGAGCATTTGCAACCGGTTGGCACCATTTTTGAGTGAATTGCCAAAAGTCAGATTTTTGCTGAAATTGTGACCCCGGGGCTTACGGATTTTTTCAAAAAATCTCTTTCCGCCGGTCAAGTTGTTGAGGGCTGATTTCTTGTCCTGTGATAAAAAGCCTTCTGTTTCGACTGCCAAAGCTTTCAGGGGAGCATTTGCTTGCGATTGGCACCATTTTTGAGTGAATTGCCAAAAGTCAGATTTTTGCTGAAATTGTGACCCCGGGGCTTAGGGATTTTTTCAAAAAATCTTTTTCTGCCGGTTAAGTTGTTGAGGGCTGATTTCTTGTCCTGTGATAAAAAGCCTTCTGTTTCGACTGCCAAAGCTTTCAGGGGAGCATTTGCAACCAGTTGGCACCATTTTTGAGTGAATTGCCAAAAGTCAGATTTTTGCTGAAATTGTGACCCCGGGGCTTAGGGATTTTTTCAAAAAATCTTTTTCGGCCGGTCAAGTTGTTGAGGGCTGATTTCTTGTCCTGTGATAAAAAGCCTTCTGTTTCGACTGCCAAAGCTCTCAGGGGAGCATTTGCTTGCGATTGGCACCATTTTTGAGTGAATTGCCAAAAGTCAGATTTTTGCTGAAATTGGCTTAGGGATTTTTTCAAAAAATCTTTTTCGGCCGGTCAAGTTGTTGAGGGCTGATTTCTTGTCCTGTGATAAAAAGCCTTCTGTTTCGCCTGCCAAAGCTTTTAGGGGAGCATTTGCAAGTGATTGGCACCATTTTTGAGTGAATTGCCAAAAGTCAGATTTCTGCTGAAATTGTGACCCCGGGGCTTAGGGATTTTTTCAAAAAATCTTTTTCAGCCGGTCAAGTTGTTGAGGGCTGATTTCTTGTCCTGTGATAAAAAGCCTTCTGTTTCGACTGCCAAAGCTTTCAGGGGAGCATTTGCAACCGGTTGGCACCATTTTTGAGTGAATTGCCAGAAGTCAGATTTTTGCTGAAATTGTGACCCCGGGGCTTAGGGATTTTTTCAAAAAATCTTTTTCGGCCGGTCAAGTTGTTGAGGGCTGATTTCTTGTACTGTGATAAAAAGCCTTCTGTTTCGACTGCCAAAGCATTCAGGGTAGCATTTGCAATTGATTGGCACCATTTTTGAGAGAATTGCCAAAAGTCAGATTTTTGCTGAAATTGTGACCCCGGGGCTTAGGGATTTTTTCAAAAAATCTTTTTCTGCCGGTTAAGTTGTTGAGGGCTGATTTCTTGTCCTGTGATAAAAACCCTTCTGTTTCGACTGCCAAAGCTTTCAGGGGAGCATTTGCAAGTGATTGTCACCATTTTTGAGTGAATTGCCAAAAGTCAGTTTTTTGCTGAAATTGTGACCCCGGGGCTTAGGGATTTTTTCAAAAAATCTCTTTCCGCCGGTTAAGTTGTTGAGGGCTGATTTCTTGTCCTGTGATAAAAAGCCTTCTGTTTCGACTGCCTAAGCTTTCAGGGGAGCATTTGCAACCAGTTGGCACCATTTTTGAGTGAATTGCCAAAAGTCAGATTTCTGCTGAAATTGTGACCGCGGGGCTTAGGGATTTTTTCAAAAAATCTTTTTCGGCCGGTCAAGTTGTTGAGGGCTGATTTCTTGTCCTGTGATAAAAAGCCTTCTGTTTCGACTGCCAAAGCTTTCAGGGGAGCATTTGCTAGTGATTGGCACCATTTTTGAGTGAATTGCCAAAAGTCAGATTTTTGATGAAATTGTGACCCCGGGGCTTAGGGATTTTTTCAAAAAATCTTTTTCTGCCGGTCAAGTTGTTGAGGGCTGATTTCTTGTCCTGTGATAAAAAGCCTTCTGTTTCGACTGCCAAAGCTTTCAGGGGAGCATTTGCTAGTGATTGGCACCATTTTTGAGTGAATTGCCAAAAGTCAGATTTTTGCTGAAATTGTGACCCCGGGGCTTAGGGATTTTTTCAAAAAATCTTTTTCAGCCGGTCAAGTTGTTGAGGGCTGATTTCTTGTCCTGTGATAAAAAGCCTTCTGTTTCGACTGCCAAAGCTTTCAGGGGAGCATATGCAAGTGATTGTCACCAATTTTGAGTGAATTGCCAAAAGTCAGATTTTTGCTGAAATTGTGACCCCGGGGCTTAGGGATTTTTTCAAAAAATCTTTTTCAGCCGGTCAAGTTGTTGAGGGCTGATTTCTTGTCCTGTGATAAAAAGCCTTCTGTTTCGACTGCCTAAGCTTTCAGGGAAGCATTTGCAACCAGTTGGCACCATTTTTGAGTGAATTGCCAAAAGTCAGATTTTTGCTGAAATTGTGACCCCGGGGCTTAGGGATTTTTTCAAAAAATCTTTTTCGGCCGGTCAAGTTGTTGAGGGCTGATTTCTTGTCCTGTGATAAAAAGCCTTCTGTTTCGACTGCCAAAGCTTTCAGGGGAGCATTTGCAACCAGTTGGCACCATTTTTGAGTGAATTGCCAAAAGTCAGATTTTTGCTGAAATTGTGACCCCGGGGCTTAGGGATTTTTTCAAAAAATCTTTTTCGGCCGGTCAAGTTGTTGAGGGCTGATTTCTTGTCCTGTGATAAAAAGCCTTCTGTTTCGACTGCCAAAGCTTTCAGGGGAGCATTTGCAACCAGTTGGCACCATTTTTGAGTGAATTGCCAAAAGTCAGATTTTTGCTGAAATTGTGACCCCGGGGCTTAGGGATTTTTTCAAAAAATCTCTTTCCGCCGGTCAAGTTGTTGAGGGCTGATTTCTTGTCCTGTGATAAAAAGCCTTCTGTTTCGACTGCCAAAGCTTTCAGGGGAGCATTTGCTTGCGATTGGCACCATTTTTGAGTGAATTGCCAAAAGTCAGATTTTTGCTGAAATTGTGACCCCGGGGCTTAGGGATTTTTTCAAAAAATCTTTTTCAGCCGGTCAAGTTGTTGAGGGCTGATTTCTTGTCCTGTGATAAAAAGCCTTCTGTTTCGACTGCCAAAGCTTTCAGGGGAGCATTTGCTTGCGATTGGCACCATTTTTGAGTGAATTGCCAAAAGTCAGATTTTTGCTGAAATTGTGACCCCGGGGCTTAGGGATTTTTTCAAAAAATCTTTTTCGGCCGGTCAAGTTGTTGAGGGCTGATTTCTTGTCCTGTGATAAAAAGCCTTCTGTTTTGACTGCCAAATCTTTCAGGGGAGCATTTGCTAGTGATTGGCTCCATTTTTGAGTGAATTGCCAAAAGTCAGATTTTTGCTGAAATTGTGACCCCGGGGCTTAGGGATTTTTTCAAAAAATCTTTTTCAGCCGGTCAAGTTTTTGAGGGCTGATTTCTTGTCCTGTGATAAAAAGCCTTCTGTTTCGACTGCCAAAGCTTTCAGGGGAGCATTTGCAACCGGTTGGCACCATTTTTGAGTGAATTGCCAAAAGTCAGATTTTTGCTGAAATTGTGACCCCGGGGCTTAGGGATTTTTTCAAAAAATCTTTTTCTGCCGGTCAAGTTGTTGAGGGCTGATTTCTTGTCCTGTGATAAAAACCCTTCAGTTTCGACTGCCAAAGCTTTCAGGGGAGCATTTGCAAGTGATTGTCACCATTTTTGAGTGAATTGCCAAAAGTCAGATTTTTGCTGAAATTGTGACCCCGGGGCTTAGGGATTTTTTCAAAAAATCATTTTCTGCCGGTTAACTTGTTGAGGGCTGATTTCTTGTCCTGTGATAAAAAGCCTTCTGTTTCGACTGCCAAAGCTTTCAGGGGAGCATTTGCAACCGGTTGGCACCATTTTTGAGTGAATTGCCAAAAGTCAGATTTTTGCTGAAATTGTGACCCCGGGGCTTAGGGATTTTTTCAAAAAATCTTTTTCTGCCGGACAAGTTGTTGAGGGCTGATTTCTTGTCCTGTGATAAAAACCCTTCAGTTTCGACTGCCAAAGCTTTCAGGGGAGCATTTGCAACCGGTTGGCACCATTTTTGAGTGAATTGCCAAAAGTCAGATTTTTGCTGAAATTGGCTTAGGGATTTTTTCAAAAAATCTTTTTCGGCCGGTCAAGTTGTTGAGGGCTGATTTCTTGTCCTGTGATAAAAAGCCTTCTGTTTTGACTGCCAAATCTTTCAGGGGAGCATTTGCTAGTGATTGGCTCCATTTTTGAGTGAATTGCCAAAAGTCAGATTTTTGCTGAAATTGTGACCCCGGGGCTTAGGGATTTTTTCAAAAAATCTTTTTCAGCCGGTCAAGTTTTTGAGGGCTGATTTCTTGTCCTGTGATAAAAAGCCTTCTGTTTCGACTGCCAAAGCTTTCAGGGGAGCATTTGCAACCGGTTGGCACCATTTTTGAGTGAATTGCCAAAAGTCAGATTTTTGCTGAAATTGTGACCCCGGGGCTTAGGGATTTTTTCAAAAAATCTTTTTCTGCCGGTCAAGTTGTTGAGGGCTGATTTCTTGTCCTGTGATAAAAACCCTTCAGTTTCGACTGCCAAAGCTTTCAGGGGAGCATTTGCAAGTGATTGTCACCATTTTTGAGTGAATTGCCAAAAGTCAGATTTTTGCTGAAATTGTGACCCCGGGGCTTAGGGATTTTTTCAAAAAATCTTTTTCTGCCGGTTAAGTTGTTGAGGGCTGATTTCTTGTCCTGTGATAAAAAGCCTTCTGTTTCGACTGCCAAAGCTTTCAGGGGAGCATTTGCAACCGATTGGCACCATTTTTGAGTGAATTGCCAAAAGTCAGATTTTTGCTGAAATTGTGACCCCGGGGCTTAGGGATTTTTTCAAAAAATCTTTTTCTGCCGGTTAAGTTGTTGAGGGCTGATTTCTTGTCCTGTGATAAAAAGCCTTCTGTTTCGCCTGCCAAAGCTTTCAGGGGAGCATTTGCAAGTGACTGGCACCATTTTTGAGTGAATTCCCAAAAGTCAGATTTTTTCTGAAATTGTGACCCCGGGGCTTAGGGATTTTTTCAAAAAATATTTTTCTGCCGGTTAAGTTGTTGAGGGCTGATTTCTTGTCCTGTGATAAAAAGCCTTCTGTTTCGACTGCCAAAGCTTTCAGGGGAGCATTTGCTTGCGATTGGCACCATTCTTGAGTGAATTGCCAAAAGTCAGATTTTTGCTGAAATTGTGACCCCGGGGCTTAGGGATTTTTTCAAAAAATCTTTTTCTGCCGGTTAAGTTGTTGAGGGCTGATTTCTTGTCCTGTGATAAAAAGCCTTCTGTTTCGACTGCCAAAGCTTTCAGGGGAGCATTTGCAACCAGTTGGCACCATTTTTGAGTGAATTGCCAAAAGTCAGATTTTTGCTGAAATTGTGACCCCGGGGCTTAGGGATTTTTTCAAAAAATCTTTTTCGGCCGGTTAAGTTGTTGAGGGCTGATTTCTTGTCCTGTGATAAAAAGCCTTCTGTTTCGACTGCCAAAGCTTTCAGGGGAGCATTTGCTAGTGATTGGCACCATTTTTAAGTGAATTGCCAAAAGTCAGATTTTTGCTGAAATTGTGACCCCGGGGCTTAGGGATTTTTTCAAAAAATCTTTTTCAGCCGGTCAAGTTGTTGAGGGCTGATTTCTTGTCCTGTGATAAAAAGCCTTCTGTTTCGACTGCCAAAGCTTTTAGGGGAGCATTTGCAAGTGATTGTCACCATTTTTGAGTGAATTGCCAAAAGTCAGATTTTTGCTGAAATTGTGACCCCGGGGCTTAGGGATTTTTTCAAAAAATCATTTTCTGCCGGTTAACTTCTTGAGGGCTGATTTCTTGCCCTGTGATAAAAAGCCTTCTGTTTCGACTGCCAAAGCTTTCAGGGGAGCATTTGCAACCGGTTGGCACCATTTTTGAGTGAATTGCCAAAATTCAGATTTTTGCTGAAATTGTGACCCCGGGGCTTACGGATTTTTTCAAAAAATCTCTTTCCGCCGGTCAAGTTGTTGAGGGCTGATTTCTTGTCCTGTGATAAAAAGCCTTCTGTTTCGACTGCCAAAGCTTTCAGGGGAGCATTTGCTTGCGATTGGCACCATTTTTGAGTGAATTGCCAAAAGTCAGATTTTTGCTGAAATTGTGACCCCGGGGCTTAGGGATTTTTTCAAAAAATCTTTTTCGGCCGGTCAAGTTGTTGAGGGCTGATTTCTTGTCCTGTGATAAAAAGCCTTCTGTTTCGACTGCCAAAGCTTTTAGGGGAGCATTTGCAAGTGATTGTCACCATTTTTGAGTGAATTGCCAAAAGTCAGATTTTTGCTGAAATTGTGACCCCGGGGCTTAGGGATTTTTTCAAAAAATCATTTTCTGCCGGTTAACTTCTTGAGGGCTGATTTCTTGCCCTGTGATAAAAAGCCTTCTGTTTCGACTGCCAAAGCTTTCAGGGGAGCATTTGCAACCGGTTGGCACCATTTTTGAGTGAATTGCCAAAATTCAGATTTTTGCTGAAATTGTGACCCCGGGGCTTACGGATTTTTTCAAAAAATCTCTTTCCGCCGGTCAAGTTGTTGAGGGCTGATTTCTTGTCCTGTGATAAAAAGCCTTCTGTTTCGACTGCCAAAGCTTTCAGGGGAGCATTTGCAACCAGTTGGCACCATTTTTGAGTGAATTGCCAAAAGTCAGATTTTTGCTGAAATTGTGACCCCGGGGCTTAGGGATTTTTTCAAAAAATCTTTTTCGGCCGGTCAAGTTGTTGAGGGCTGATTTCTTGTCCTGTGATAAAAAGCCTTCTGTTTCGACTGCCAAAGCTCTCAGGGGAGCATTTGCTTGCGATTGGCACCATTTTTGAGTGAATTGCCAAAAGTCAGATTTTTGCTGAAATTGGCTTAGGGATTTTTTCAAAAAATCTTTTTCGGCCGGTCAAGTTGTTGAGGGCTGATTTCTTGTCCTGTGATAAAAAGCCTTCTGTTTCGCCTGCCAAAGCTTTTAGGGGAGCATTTGCAAGTGATTGGCACCATTTTTGAGTGAATTGCCAAAAGTCAGATTTCTGCTGAAATTGTGACCCCGGGGCTTAGGGATTTTTTCAAAAAATATTTTTCAGCCGGTCAAGTTGTTGAGGGCTGATTTCTTGTCCTGTGATAAAAAGCCTTCTGTTTCGACTGCCAAAGCTTTCAGGGGAGCATTTGCTAGTGATTGGCACCATTTTTGAGTGAATTGCCAAAAGTCAGATTTTTGCTGAAATTGTGACCCCGGGGCTTAGGGATTTTTTCAAAAAATCTTTTTCAGCCGGTCAAGTTGTTGAGGGCTGATTTCTTGTCCTGTGATAAAAAGCCTTCTGTTTCGACTGCCAAAGCTTTTAGGGGAGCATTTGCAAGTGATTGTCACCATTTTTGAGTGAATTGCCAAAAGTCAGATTTTTGCTGAAATTGTGACCCCGGGGCTTAGGGATTTTTTCAAAAAATCATTTTCTGCCGGTTAACTTCTTCAGGGCTGATTTCTTGTCCTGTGATAAAAAGCCTTCTGTTTCGACTGCCAAAGCTTTCCGGGGAGCATTTGCAACCGGTTGGCACCATTTTTGAGTGAATTGCCAAAAGTCAGATTTTTGCTGAAATTGTGACCCCGGGGCTTACGGATTTTTTCAAAAAATCTCTTTCCGCCGGTCAAGTTGTTGAGGGCTGATTTCTTGTCCTGTGATAAAAAGCCTTCTGTTTCGACTGCCAAAGCTTTCAGGGGAGCATTTGCTTGCGATTGGCAGCATTTTTGAGTGAATTGCCAAAAGTCAGATTTTTGCTGAAATTGTGACCCCGGGGCTTAGGGATTTTTTCAAAAAATCTTTTTCTGCCGGTTAAGTTGTTGAGGGCTGATTTCTTGTCCTGTGATAAAAAGCCTTCTGTTTCGACTGCCAAAGCTTTCAGGGGAGCATTTGCAAGTGATTGTCACCATTTTTGAGTGAATTGCCAAAAGTCAGATTTTTGCTGAAATTGTGACCCCGGGGCTTAGGGATTTTTTCAAAAAATCTTTTTCTGCCGGTTAAGTTGTTGAGGGCTGATTTCTTGTCCTGTGATAAAAAGCTTTCTGTTTGGACTGCAAAACTTTTCAGGGGAGCATTTGCAAGTGATTGGCACCATTTTTGAGTGAATTGCCAAAAGTCAGATTTTTGCTGAAATTGTGACCCCGGGGCTTAGGGATTTTTTCAAAAAATCTTTTTCTGCCGGTTAACTTGTTGAGGGCTGATTTCTTGTCCTGTGATAAAAAGCCTTCTGTTTCGACTGCCAAAGCTTTCAGGGGAGCATTTGCAACCGGTTGGCACCATTTTTGAGTGAATTGCCAAAAGTCAGATTTTTGCTGAAATTGTGACCCCGGGGCTTAGGGATTTTTTCAAAAAATCTTTTTCGGCCGGTCAAGTTGTTGTGGGCTGATTTCTTGTCCTGTGATAAAAAGCCTTCTGTTTCGACTGCCAAAGCTTTCAGGGGAGCATTTGCAACCAGTTGGCACCATTTTTGAGTGAATTGCCAAAAGTCAGATTTTTGCTGAAATCGTGACCCCGGGGCTTAGGGATTTTTTCAAAAAATCTTTTTCAGCCGGTCAAGTTGTTGAGGGCTGATTTCTTGTCCTGTGATAAAAAGCCTTCTGTTTCGACTGCCAAAGCTTTCAGGGGAGCATTTGCAAGTGATTGGCACCATTTTTGAGTGAATTGCCAAAAGTCAGATTTTTGCTGAAATTGTGACCCCGGGGCTTAGGGATTTTTTCAAAAAATCTCTTTCCGCCGGTCAAGTTGTTGAGGGCTGATTTCTTGTCCTGTGATAAAAAGCCTTCTGTTTCGACTGCCAAAGCTTTCAGGGGAGCATTTGCAACCAGTTGGCACCATTTTTGAGTGAATTGCCAAAAGTCAGATTTTTGCTGAAATTGTGACCCCGGGGCTTAGGGATTTTTTCAAAAAATCTTTTTCGGCCGGTCAAGTTGTTGAGGGCTGATTTCTTGTCCTGTGATAAAAAGCCTTCTGTTTCGACTGCCAAAGCTTTCAGGGGAGCATTTGCAAGTGATTGGCACCATTTTTGAGTGAATTGCCAAAAGTCAGATTTTTGCTGAAATTGTGACCCCGGGGCTTAGGGATTTTTTCAAAAAATCTTTTTCTGCCGGTCAAGTTTTTGAGGGCTGATTTCTTGTCCTGTGATAAAAAGCCTTCTGTTTCGACTGCCAAAGCTTTCAGGGGAGCATTTGCAACCGGTTGGCACCATTTTTGAGCGAATTGCCAAAAGTCAGGTTTTTGCTGAAATTGTGACCCCGGGGCTTAGGGATTTTTTCAAAAAATCTTTTTCTGCCGGTCAAGTTGTTGAGGGCTGATTTCTTGTCCTGTGATAAAAAGCCTTCTGTTTCGACTGCCAAAGCTTTCAGGGGAGCATTTGCAACCAGTTGGCACCATTTTTGAGTGAATTGCCAAAAGTCAGATTTTTGCTGAAATTGTGACCCCGGGGCTTAGGGATTTTTTCAAAAAATCTTTTTCGGCCGGTCAAGTTGTTGAGGGCTGATTTCTTGTCCTGTGATAAAAAGCCTTCTGTTTCGACTGCCAAAGCTTTCAGGGGAGCATTTGCTTGCGATTGGCACCATTTTTGAGTGAATTGCCAAAAGTCAGATTTTTGCTGAAATTGGCTTAGGGATTTTTTCAAAAAATCTTTTTCGGCCGGTCAAGTTGTTGAGGGCTGATTCATTGTCCTGTGATAAAAAGCCTTCTGTTTCGACTGCCAAAGCTTTCAGGGGAGCATTTGCTAGTGATTGGCACCATTTTTGAATGAATTGCCAAAAGTCAGATTTTTGCTGAAATTGTGACCCCGGGGCTTAGGGATTTTTTCAAAAAATCTTTTTCAGCCGGTTAAGTTGTTGAGGGCTGATTTCTTGTCCTGTGATAAAAAGCATTCTGTTTCGACTGCAAAACTTTTCAGGGGAGCATTTGCAAGTGATTGGCACCATTTTTGAGTGAATTGCCAAAAGTCAGATTTTTGCTGAAATTGTGACCCCGGGGCTTAGGGATTTTTTCAAAAAATCTTTTTCTGCCGGTTAACTTGTTGAGGGCTGATTTCTTGTCCTGTGATAAAAAGCCTTCTGTTTCGACTGCCAAAGCTTTCAGGGGAGCATTTGCAACCGGTTGGCACCATTTTTGAGTGAATTGCCAAAAGTCAGATTTTTGCTGAAATTGTGACCCCGGGGCTTAGGGATTTTTTCAAAAAATCTTTTTCGGCCGGTCAAGTTGTTGTGGGCTGATTTCATGTCCTGTGATAAAAAGCCTTCTGTTTCGACTGCCAAAGCTTTCAGGGGAGCATTTGCAACCAGTTGGCACCATTTTTGAGTGAATTGCCAAAAGTCAGATTTTTGCTGAAATTGTGACCCCGGGGCTTAGGGATTTTTTCAAAAAATCTTTTTCAGCCGGTCAAGTTGTTGAGGGCTGATTTCTTGTCCTGTGATAAAAAGCCTTCTGTTTCGACTGCCAAAGCTTTCAGGGGAGCATTTGCAAGTGATTGGCACCATTTTTGAGTGAATTGCCAAAAGTCAGATTTTTGCTGAAATTGTGACCCCGGGGCTTAGGGATTTTTTCAAAAAATCTCTTTCCGCCGGTCAAGTTGTTGAGGGCTGATTTCTTGTCCTGTGATAAAAAGCCTTCTGTTTCGACTGCCAAAGCTTTCAGGGGAGCATTTGCAACCAGTTGGCACCATTTTTGAGTGAATTGCCAAAAGTCAGATTTTTGCTGAAATTGTGACCCCGGGGCTTAGGGATTTTTTCAAAAAATCTTTTTCGGCCGGTCAAGTTGTTGAGGGCTGATTTCTTGTCCTGTGATAAAAAGCCTTCTGTTTCGACTGCCAAAGCTTTTAGGGGAGCATTTGCAAGTGATTGTCACCATTTTTGAGTGAATTGCCAAAAGTCAGATTTTTGCTGAAATTGTGACCCCGGGGCTTAGGGATTTTTTCAAAAAATCATTTTCTGCCGGTTAACTTCTTGAGGGCTGATTTCTTGCCCTGTGATAAAAAGCCTTCTGTTTCGACTGCCAAAGCTTTCAGGGGAGCATTTGCAACCGGTTGGCACCATTTTTGAGTGAATTGCCAAAATTCAGATTTTTGCTGAAATTGTGACCCCGGGGCTTACGGATTTTTTCAAAAAATCTCTTTCCGCCGGTCAAGTTGTTGAGGGCTGATTTCTTGTCCTGTGATAAAAAGCCTTCTGTTTCGACTGCCAAAGCTTTCAGGGGAGCATTTGCTTGCGATTGGCACCATTTTTGAGTGAATTGCCAAAAGTCAGATTTTTGCTGAAATTGTGACCCCGGGGCTTAGGGATTTTTTCAAAAAATCTTTTTCTGCCGGTTAAGTTGTTGAGGGCTGATTTCTTGTCCTGTGATAAAAAGCCTTCTGTTTCGACTGCCAAAGCTTTCAGGGGAGCATTTGCAACCAGTTGGCACCATTTTTGAGTGAATTGCCAAAAGTCAGATTTTTGCTGAAATTGTGACCCCGGGGCTTAGGGATTTTTTCAAAAAATCTTTTTCGGCCGGTCAAGTTGTTGAGGGCTGATTTCTTGTCCTGTGATAAAAAGCCTTCTGTTTCGACTGCCAAAGCTCTCAGGGGAGCATTTGCTTGCGATTGGCACCATTTTTGAGTGAATTGCCAAAAGTCAGATTTTTGCTGAAATTGGCTTACGGATTTTTTCAAAAAATCTCTTTCCGCCGGTCAAGTTGTTGAGGGCTGATTTCTTGTCCTGTGATAAAAAGCCTTCTGTTTCGACTGCCAAAGCTTTCAGGGGAGCATTTGCTTGCGATTGGCACCATTTTTGAGTGAATTGCCAAAAGTCAGATTTTTGCTGAAATTGTGACCCCGGGGCTTAGGGATTTTTTCAAAAAATCTTTTTCTGCCGGTTAAGTTGTTGAGGGCTGATTTCTTGTCCTGTGATAAAAAGCCTTCTGTTTCGACTGCCAAAGCTTTCAGGGGAGCATTTGCAACCAGTTGGCACCATTTTTGAGTGAATTGCCAAAAGTCAGATTTTTGCTGAAATTGTGACCCCGGGGCTTAGGGATTTTTTCAAAAAATCTTTTTCGGCCGGTCAAGTTGTTGAGGGCTGATTTCTTGTCCTGTGATAAAAAGCCTTCTGTTTCGACTGCCAAAGCTTTTAGGGGAGCATTTGCAAGTGATTGTCACCATTTTTGAGTGAATTGCCAAAAGTCAGATTTTTGCTGAAATTGTGACCCCGGGGCTTAGGGATTTTTTCAAAAAATCATTTTCTGCCGGTTAACTTCTTGAGGGCTGATTTCTTGCCCTGTGATAAAAAGCCTTCTGTTTCGACTGCCAAAGCTTTCAGGGGAGCATTTGCAACCGGTTGGCACCATTTTTGAGTGAATTGCCAAAATTCAGATTTTTGCTGAAATTGTGACCCCGGGGCTTACGGATTTTTTCAAAAAATCTCTTTCCGCCGGTCAAGTTGTTGAGGGCTGATTTCTTGTCCTGTGATAAAAAGCCTTCTGTTTCGACTGCCAAAGCTTTCAGGGGAGCATTTGCTTGCGATTGGCACCATTTTTGAGTGAATTGCCAAAAGTCAGATTTTTGCTGAAATTGTGACCCCGGGGCTTAGGGATTTTTTCAAAAAATCTTTTTCTGCCGGTTAAGTTGTTGAGGGCTGATTTCTTGTCCTGTGATAAAAAGCCTTCTGTTTCGACTGCCAAAGCTTTCAGGGGAGCATTTGCAACCAGTTGGCACCATTTTTGAGTGAATTGCCAAAAGTCAGATTTTTGCTGAAATTGTGACCCCGGGGCTTAGGGATTTTTTCAAAAAATCTTTTTCGGCCGGTCAAGTTGTTGAGGGCTGATTTCTTCTCCTGTGATAAAAAGCCTTCTGTTTCGACTGCCAAAGCTCTCAGGGGAGCATTTGCTTGCGATTGGCACCATTTTTGAGTGAATTGCCAAAAGTCAGATTTTTGCTGAAATTGGCTTAGGGATTTTTTCAAAAAATCTTTTTCGGCCGGTCAAGTTGTTGAGGGCTGATTTCTTGTCCTGTGATAAAAAGCCTTCTGTTTCGCCTGCCAAAGCTTTTAGGGGAGCATTTGCAAGTGATTGGCACCATTTTTGAGTGAATTGCCAAAAGTCAGATTTCTGCTGAAATTGTGACCCCGGGGCTTAGGGATTTTTTCAAAAAATATTTTTCAGCCGGTCAAGTTGTTGAGGGCTGATTTCTTGTCCTGTGATAAAAAGCCTTCTGTTTCGACTGCCAAAGCTTTCAGGGGAGCATTTGCTAGTGATTGGCACCATTTTTGAGTGAATTGCCAAAAGTCAGATTTTTGCTGAAATTGTGACCCCGGGGCTTAGGGATTTTTTCAAAAAATCATTTTCTGCCGGTTAACTTCTTGAGGGCTGATTTCTTGTCCTGTGATAAAAAGCCTTCTGTTTCGACTGCCAAAGCTTTCCGGGGAGCATTTGCAACCGGTTGGCACCATTTTTGAGTGAATTGCCAAAAGTCAGATTTTTGCTGAAATTGTGACCCCGGGGCTTACGGATTTTTTCAAAAAATCTCTTTCCGCCGGTCAAGTTGTTGAGGGCTGATTTCTTGTCCTGTGATAAAAAGCCTTCTGTTTCGACTGCCAAAGCTTTCAGGGGAGCATTTGCTTGCGATTGGCACCATTTTTGAGTGAATTGCCAAAAGTCAGATTTTTGCTGAAATTGTGACCCCGGGGCTTAGGGATTTTTTCAAAAAATCTTTTTCTGCCGGTTAAGTTGTTGAGGGCTGATTTCTTGTCCTGTGATAAAAAGCCTTCTGTTTCGACTGCCAAAGCTTTCAGGGGAGCATTTGCAACCAGTTGGCACCATTTTTGAGTGAATTGCCAAAAGTCAGATTTTTGCTGAAATTGTGACCCCGGGGCTTAGGGATTTTTTCAAAAAATCTTTTTCGGCCGGTCAAGTTGTTGAGGGCTGATTTCTTGTCCTGTGATAAAAAGCCTTCTGTTTCGACTGCCAAAGCTTTTAGGGGAGCATTTGCAAGTGATTGTCACCATTTTTGAGTGAATTGCCAAAAGTCAGATTTTTGCTGAAATTGTGACCCCGGGGCTTAGGGATTTTTTCAAAAAATCATTTTCTGCCGGTTAACTTCTTGAGGGCTGATTTCTTGCCCTGTGATAAAAAGCCTTCTGTTTCGACTGCCAAAGCTTTCAGGGGAGCATTTGCAACCGGTTGGCACCATTTTTGAGTGAATTGCCAAAATTCAGATTTTTGCTGAAATTGTGACCCCGGGGCTTACGGATTTTTTCAAAAAATCTCTTTCCGCCGGTCAAGTTGTTGAGGGCTGATTTCTTGTCCTGTGATAAAAAGCCTTCTGTTTCGACTGCCAAAGCTTTCAGGGGAGCATTTGCTTGCGATTGGCACCATTTTTGAGTGAATTGCCAAAAGTCAGATTTTTGCTGAAATTGTGACCCCGGGGCTTAGGGATTTTTTCAAAAAATCTTTTTCTGCCGGTTAAGTTGTTGAGGGCTGATTTCTTGTCCTGTGATAAAAAGCCTTCTGTTTCGACTGCCAAAGCTTTCAGGGGAGCATTTGCAACCAGTTGGCACCATTTTTGAGTGAATTGCCAAAAGTCAGATTTTTGCTGAAATTGTGACCCCGGGGCTTAGGGATTTTTTCAAAAAATCTTTTTCGGCCGGTCAAGTTGTTGAGGGCTGATTTCTTCTCCTGTGATAAAAAGCCTTCTGTTTCGACTGCCAAAGCTCTCAGGGGAGCATTTGCTTGCGATTGGCACCATTTTTGAGTGAATTGCCAAAAGTCAGATTTTTGCTGAAATTGGCTTAGGGATTTTTTCAAAAAATCTTTTTCGGCCGGTCAAGTTGTTGAGGGCTGATTTCTTGTCCTGTGATAAAAAGCCTTCTGTTTCGCCTGCCAAAGCTTTTAGGGGAGCATTTGCAAGTGATTGGCACCATTTTTGAGTGAATTGCCAAAAGTCAGATTTCTGCTGAAATTGTGACCCCGGGGCTTAGGGATTTTTTCAAAAAATATTTTTCAGCCGGTCAAGTTGTTGAGGGCTGATTTCTTGTCCTGTGATAAAAAGCCTTCTGTTTCGACTGCCAAAGCTTTCAGGGGAGCATTTGCTAGTGATTGGCACCATTTTTGAGTGAATTGCCAAAAGTCAGATTTTTGCTGAAATTGTGACCCCGGGGCTTAGGGATTTTTTCAAAAAATCATTTTCTGCCGGTTAACTTCTTGAGGGCTGATTTCTTGTCCTGTGATAAAAAGCCTTCTGTTTCGACTGCCAAAGCTTTCCGGGGAGCATTTGCAACCGGTTGGCACCATTTTTGAGTGAATTGCCAAAAGTCAGATTTTTGCTGAAATTGTGACCCCGGGGCTTACGGATTTTTTCAAAAAATCTCTTTCCGCCGGTCAAGTTGTTGAGGGCTGATTTCTTGTCCTGTGATAAAAAGCCTTCTGTTTCGACTGCCAAAGCTTTCAGGGGAGCATTTGCTTGCGATTGGCACCATTTTTGAGTGAATTGCCAAAAGTCAGATTTTTGCTGAAATTGTGACCCCGGGGCTTAGGGATTTTTTCAAAAAATCTTTTTCTGCCGGTTAAGTTGTTGAGGGCTGATTTCTTGTCCTGTGATAAAAAGCTTTCTGTTTGGACTGCAAAACTTTTCAGTGGAGCATTTGCAAGTGATTGGCACCATTTTTGAGTGAATTGCCAAAAGTCAGATTTTTGCTGAAATTGTGACCCCGGGGCTTAGGGATTTTTTCAAAAAATCTTTTTCTGCCGGTTAACTTGTTGAGGGCTGATTTCTTGTCCTGTGATAAAAAGCCTTCTGTTTCGACTGCCAAAGCTTTCAGGGGAGCATTTGCAACCGGTTGGCACCATTTTTGAGTGAATTGCCAAAAGTCAGATTTTTGCTGAAATTGTGACCCCGGGGCTTAGGGATTTTTTCAAAAAATCTTTTTCGGCCGGTCAAGTTGTTGTGGGCTGATTTCTTGTCCTGTGATAAAAAGCCTTCTGTTTCGACTGCCAAAGCTTTCAGGGGAGCATTTGCAACCAGTTGGCACCATTTTTGAGTGAATTGCCAAAAGTCAGATTTTTGCTGAAATCGTGACCCCGGGGCTTAGGGATTTTTTCAAAAAATCTTTTTCAGCCGGTCAAGTTGTTGAGGGCTGATTTCTTGTCCTGTGATAAAAAGCCTTCTGTTTCGACTGCCAAAGCTTTCAGGGGAGCATTTGCAAGTGATTGGCACCATTTTTGAGTGAATTGCCAAAAGTCAGATTTTTGCTGAAATTGTGACCCCGGGGCTTAGGGATTTTTTCAAAAAATCTCTTTCCGCCGGTCAAGTTGTTGAGGGCTGATTTCTTGTCCTGTGATAAAAAGCCTTCTGTTTCGACTGCCAAAGCTTTCAGGGGAGCATTTGCAACCAGTTGGCACCATTTTTGAGTGAATTGCCAAAAGTCAGATTTTTGCTGAAATTGTGACCCCGGGGCTTAGGGATTTTTTCAAAAAATCTTTTTCGGCCGGTCAAGTTGTTGAGGGCTGATTTCTTGTCCTGTGATAAAAAGCCTTCTGTTTCGACTGCCAAAGCTTTCAGGGGAGCATTTGCAAGTGATTGGCACCATTTTTGAGTGAATTGCCAAAAGTCAGATTTTTGCTGAAATTGTGACCCCGGGGCTTAGGGATTTTTTCAAAAAATCTTTTTCTGCCGGTCAAGTTTTTGAGGGCTGATTTCTTGTCCTGTGATAAAAAGCCTTCTGTTTCGACTGCCAAAGCTTTCAGGGGAGCATTTGCAACCGGTTGGCACCATTTTTGAGTGAATTGCCAAAAGTCAGATTTTTGCTGAAATTGTGACCCCGGGGCTTAGGGATTTTTTCAAAAAATCTTTTTCGGCCGGTCAAGTTGTTGAGGGCTGATTTCTTGTCCTGTGATAAAAAGCCTTCTGTTTCGACTGCCAAAGCTTTCAGGGGAGCATTTGCAACCAGTTGGCACCATTTTTGAGTGAATTGCCAAAAGTCAGATTTTTGCTGAAATTGTGACCCCGGGGCTTAGGGATTTTTTCAAAAAATCTTTTTCGGCCGGTCAAGTTGTTGAGGGCTGATTTCTTGTCCTGTGATAAAAAGCCTTCTGTTTCGACTGCCAAAGCTTTCAGGGGAGCATTTGCTTGCGATTGGCACCATTTTTGAGTGAATTGCCAAAAGTCAGATTTTTGCTGAAATTGGCTTAGGGATTTTTTCAAAAAATCTTTTTCGGCCGGTCAAGTTGTTGAGGGCTGATTCATTGTCCTGTGATAAAAAGCCTTCTGTTTCGACTGCCAAAGCTTTCAGGGGAGCATTTGCTAGTGATTGGCACCATTTTTGAGTGAATTGCCAAAAGTCAGATTTTTGCTGAAATTGTGACCCCGGGGCTTAGGGATTTTTTCAAAAAATCTTTTTCAGCCGGTTAAGTTGTTGAGGGCTGATTTCTTGTCCTGTGATAAAAAGCATTCTGTTTCGACTGCAAAACTTTTCAGGGGAGCATTTGCAAGTGATTGGCACCATTTTTGAGTGAATTGCCAAAAGTCAGATTTTTGCTGAAATTGTGACCCCGGGGCTTAGGGATTTTTTCAAAAAATCTTTTTCTGCCGGTTAACTTGTTGAGGGCTGATTTCTTGTCCTGTGATAAAAAGCCTTCTGTTTCGACTGCCAAAGCTTTCAGGGGAGCATTTGCAACCGGTTGGCACCATTTTTGAGTGAATTGCCGAAAGTCAGATTTTTGCTGAAATTGTGACCCCGGGGCTTAGGGATTTTTTCAAAAAATCTTTTTCGGCCGGTCAAGTTGTTGTGGGCTGATTTCTTGTCCTGTGATAAAAAGCCTTCTGTTTCGACTGCCAAAGCTTTCAGGGGAGCATTTGCAACCAGTTGGCACCATTTTTGAGTGAATTGCCAAAAGTCAGATTTTTGCTGAAATTGTGACCCCGGGGCTTAGGGATTTTTTCAAAAAATCTTTTTCAGCCGGTCAAGTTGTTGAGGGCTGATTTCTTGTCCTGTGATAAAAAGCCTTCTGTTTCGACTGCCAAAGCTTTCAGGGGAGCATTTGCAAGTGATTGGCACCATTTTTGAGTGAATTGCCAAAAGTCAGATTTTTGCTGAAATTGTGACCCCGGGGCTTAGGGATTTTTTCAAAAAATCTCTTTCCGCCGGTCAAGTTGTTGAGGGCTGATTTCTTGTCCTGTGATAAAAAGCCTTCTGTTTCGACTGCCAAAGCTTTCAGGGGAGCATTTGCAACCAGTTGGCACCATTTTTGAGTGAATTGCCAAAAGTCAGATTTTTGCTGAAATTGTGACCCCGGGGCTTAGGGATTTTTTCAAAAAATCTTTTTCGGCCGGTCAAGTTGTTGAGGGCTGATTTCTTGTCCTGTGATAAAAAGCCTTCTGTTTCGACTGCCAAAGCTTTCAGGGGAGCATTTGCAAGTGATTGGCACCATTTTTGAGTGAATTGCCAAAAGTCAGATTTTTGCTGAAATTGTGACCCCGGGGCTTAGGGATTTTTTCAAAAAATCTTTTTCTGCCGGTCAAGTTTTTGAGGGCTGATTTCTTGTCCTGTGATAAAAAGCCTTCTGTTTCGACTGCCAAAGCTTTCAGGGGAGCATTTGCAACCGGTTGGCACCATTTTTGAGTGAATTGCCAAAAGTCAGATTTTTGCTGAAATTGTGACCCCGGGGCTTAGGGATTTTTTCAAAAAATCTTTTTCTGCCGGTCAAGTTGTTGAGGGCTGATTTCTTGTCCTGTGATAAAAAGCCTTCTGTTTCGACTGCCAAAGCTTTCAGGGGAGCATTTGCAACCAGTTGGCACCATTTTTGAGTGAATTGCCAAAAGTCAGATTTTTGCTGAAATTGTGACCCCGGGGCTTAGGGATTTTTTCAAAAAATCTTTTTCGGCCGGTCAAGTTGTTGAGGGCTGATTTCTTGTCCTGTGATAAAAAGCCTTCTGTTTCGACTGCCAAAGCTTTCAGGGGAGCATTTGCTTGCGATTGGCACCATTTTTGAGTGAATTGCCAAAAGTCAGATTTTTGCTGAAATTGGCTTAGGGATTTTTTCAAAAAATCTTTTTCGGCCGGTCAAGTTGTTGAGGGCTGATTTCTTGTCCTGTGATAAAAAGCCTTCTGTTTTGACTGCCAAAGCTTTCAGGGGAGCATTTGCAACCGGTTGGCACCATTTTTGAGTGAATTGCCAAAAGTCAGATTTTTGCTGAAATTGTGACCCCGGGGCTTAGGGATTTTTTCAAAAAATATTTTTCGGCCGGTTAAGTTGTTGAGGGCTGATTTCTTGTCCTGTGATAAAAAGCCTTCTGTTTCGACTGCCAAAGCTTTCAGGGGAGCATTTGCTTGCGATTGGCACCATTTTTGAGTGAATTGCCAAAAGTCAGATTTTTGCTGAAATTGTGACCCCGGGGCTTAGGGATTTTTTCAAAAAATCTTTTTCAGCCGGTCAAGTTGTTGAGGGCTGATTTCTTGTCCTGTGATAAAAAGCCTTCTGTTTCGACTGCCAAAGCTTTCAGGGGAGCATTTGCTTGCGATTGGCACCATTTTTGAGTGAATTGCCAAAAGTCAGATTTTTGCTGAAATTGTGACCCCGGGGCTTAGGGATTTTTTCAAAAAATCTTTTTCGGCCGGTCAAGTTGTTGAGGGCTGATTTCTTGTCCTGTGATAAAAAGCCTTCTGTTTCGACTGCCAAAGCTTTCAGGGGAGCATTTGCTTGCGATTGGCACCATTTTTGAGTGAATTGCCAAAAGTCAGATTTTTGCTGAAATTGTGTCCCCGGGGCTTAGGGATTTTTTCAAAAAATCTTTTTCCGCCGGTTAAGTTGTTGAGGGCTGATTTCTTGTCCTGTGATAAAAAGCCTTCTGTTTCGACTGCCAAAGCTTTCAGGGGAGCATTTGCAACCAGTTGGCACCATTTTTGAGTGAATTGCCAAAAGTCAGATTTTTGCTGAAATCGTGACCCCGGGGCTTAGGGATTTTTTCAAAAAATCTTTTTCGGCCGGTCAAGTTGTTGAGGGCTGATTTCTTGTCCTGTGATAAAAAGCCTTCTGTTTCGCCTGCCAAAGCTTTCAGGGGAGCATTTGCAACCGGTTGGCACCATTTTTGAGTGAATTGCCAAAAGTCAGATTTTTGCTGAAATTGTGACCCCGGGGCTTAGGGATTTTTTCAAAAAATCTTTTTCTGCCGGTTAAGTTGTTGAGGGCTGATTTCTTGTCCTGTGATAAAAAGACTTCTGTTTCGACTGCCAAAGCTTTCAGGGGAGCATTTGCAACCGGTTGGCACCATTTTTGAGTGAATTGCCAAAAGTCAGATTTTTGCTGAAATTGTGACCCCGGGGCTTAGGGATTTTTTCAAAAAATCTTTTTCTGCCGGTCAAGTTGTTGAGGGCTGATTTCTTGTCCTGTGATAAAAAGCCTTCTGTTTCGACTGCCAAAGCTTTCAGGGGAGCATTTGCAACCAGTTGGCACCATTTTTGAGTGAATTGCCAAAAGTCAGATTTTTGCTGAAATTGTGACCCCGGGGCTTAGGGATTTTTTCAAAAAATCTTTTTCGGCCGGTCAAGTTGTTGAGGGCTGATTTCTTGTCCTGTGATAAAAAGCCTTCTGTTTCGACTGCCAAAGCTTTCAGGGGAGCATTTGCTTGCGATTGGCACCATTTTTGAGTGAATTGCCAAAAGTCAGATTTTTGCTGAAATTGGCTTAGGGATTTTTTCAAAAAATCTTTTTCGGCCGGTCAAGTTGTTGAGGGCTGATTTCTTGTCCTGTGATAAAAAGCCTTCTGTTTTGACTGCCAAAGCTTTCAGGGGAGCATTTGCAACCGGTTGGCACCATTTTTGAGTGAATTGCCAAAAGTCAGATTTTTGCTGAAATTGTGACCCCGGGGCTTAGGGATTTTTTCAAAAAATATTTTTCGGCCGGTTAAGTTGTTGAGGGCTGATTTCTTGTCCTGTGATAAAAAGCCTTCTGTTTCGACTGCCAAAGCTTTCAGGGGAGCATTTGCTTGCGATTGGCACCATTTTTGAGTGAATTGCCAAAAGTCAGATTTTTGCTGAAATTGTGACCCCGGGGCTTAGGGATTTTTTCAAAAAATCTTTTTCAGCCGGTCAAGTTGTTGAGGGCTGATTTCTTGTCCTGTGATAAAAAGCCTTCTGTTTCGACTGCCAAAGCTTTCAGGGGAGCATTTGCTTGCGATTGGCACCATTTTTGAGTGAATTGCCAAAAGTCAGATTTTTGCTGAAATTGTGACCCCGGGGCTTAGGGATTTTTTCAAAAAATCTTTTTCGGCCGGTCAAGTTGTTGAGGGCTGATTTCTTGTCCTGTGATAAAAAGCCTTCTGTTTCGACTGCCAAAGCTTTCAGGGGAGCATTTGCTTGCGATTGGCACCATTTTTGAGTGAATTGCCAAAAGTCAGATTTTTGCTGAAATTGTGTCCCCGGGGCTTAGGGATTTTTTCAAAAAATCTTTTTCCGCCGGTTAAGTTGTTGAGGGCTGATTTCTTGTCCTGTGATAAAAAGCCTTCTGTTTCGACTGCCAAAGCTTTCAGGGGAGCATTTGCAACCAGTTGGCACCATTTTTGAGTGAATTGCCAAAAGTCAGATTTTTGCTGAAATCGTGACCCCGGGGCTTAGGGATTTTTTCAAAAAATCTTTTTCGGCCGGTCAAGTTGTTGAGGGCTGATTTCTTGTCCTGTGATAAAAAGCCTTCTGTTTCGCCTGCCAAAGCTTTCAGGGGAGCATTTGCAACCGGTTGGCACCATTTTTGAGTGAATTGCCAAAAGTCAGATTTTTGCTGAAATTGTGACCCCGGGGCTTAGGGATTTTTTCAAAAAATCTTTTTCTGCCGGTTAAGTTGTTGAGGGCTGATTTCTTGTCCTGTGATAAAAAGACTTCTGTTTCGACTGCCAAAGCTTTCAGGGGAGCATTTGCAACCGGTTGGCACCATTTTTGAGTGAATTGCCAAAAGTCAGATTTTTGCTGAAATTGTGACCCCGGGGCTTAGGGATTTTTTCAAAAAATCTTTTTCGGCCGGTCAAGTTGTTGAGGGCTGATTTCTTGTCCTGTGATAAAAAGCCTTCTGTTTCGACTGCCAAAGCTTTCAGGGGAGCATTTGCTTGCGATTGGCACCATTTTTGAGTGAATTGCCAAAAGTCAGATTTTTGCTGAAATTGTGACCCCGGGGCTTAGGGATTTTTTCAAAAAATCTCTTTCCGCCGGTCAAGTTGTTGAGGGCTGATTTCTTGTCCTGTGATAAAAAGCCTTCTGTTTCGACTGCCAAAGCTTTCAGGGGAGCATTTGCAACCAGTTGGCACCATTTTTGAGTGAATTGCCAAAAGTCAGATTTTTGCTGAAATTGTGACCCCGGGGCTTAGGGATTTTTTCAAAAAATCTTTTTCGGCCGGTCAAGTTGTTGAGGGCTGATTTCTTGTCCTGTGATAAAAAGCCTTCTGTTTCGACTGCCAAAGCTTTCAGGGGAGCATTTGCTTGCGATTGGCTCCATTTTTGAGTGAATTGCCAAAAGTCAGATTTTTGCTGAAATTGTGACCCCGGGGCTTAGGGATTTTTTCAAAAAATCTTTTTCCGCCGGTTAAGTTGTTGAGGGCTGATTTCTTGTCCTGTGATAAAAAGCCTTCTGTTTCGACTGCCAAAGCTTTCAGGGGAGCATTTGCAACCAGTTGGCACCATTTTTGAGTGAATTGCCAAAAGTCAGATTTTTGCTGAAATCGTGACCCCGGGGCTTAGGGATTTTTTCAAAAAATCTTTTTCGGCCGGTCAAGTTGTTGAGGGCTGATTTCTTGTCCTGTGATAAAAAGCCTTCTGTTTCAACTCCCAAAGCTTTCAGGGGAGCGTTTGCTAGTGATTGGCACCATTTTTGAGTGAATTGCTAAAAGTCAGATTTTTGCTGAAATTGTGACCCCGGGGCTTAGGGATTTTTTCAAAAAATCATTTTCTGCCGGTTAAATTGTTGAGGGCTGATTTCTTGTCCTGTGATAAAAAGCCTTCTGTTTCGACTGCCAAAGCTTTCAGGGGAGCATTTTCTAGTGATTGTCACCATTTTTGAGTGAATTGCCAAAAGTCAGATTTTTGCTGAAATTGTGACCCCGGGGCTTAGGGATTTTTTCAAAAAATCTCTTTCCGCCGGTCAAGTTGTTGAGGGCTGATTTCTTGTCCTGTGATAAAAAGCCTTCTGTTTCGACTGCCAAAGCTTTCAGGGGAGCATTTGCTTGCGATTGGCACCATTTTTGAGTGAATTGCCAAAAGTCAGATTTTTGCTGAAATTGTGACCCCGGGGCTTAGGGATTTTTTCAAAAAATCTTTTTCAGCCGGTCAAGTTGTTGAGGGCTGATTTCTTGTCCTGTGATAAAAAGCCTTCTGTTTCGACTGCCAAAGCTTTCAGGGGAGCATTTGCAACCGGTTGGCACCATTTTTGAGTGAATTGCCAAAAGTCAGATTTTTGCTGAAATTGTGACCCCGGGGCTTAGGGATTTTTTCAAAAAATCTTTTTCGGCCGGTCAAGTTGTTGAGGGCTGATTTCTTGTCCTGTGATAAAAAGCCTTCTGTTTCGACTGCCAAAGCTTTCAGGGGAGCATTTGCTAGTGATTGTCACCATTTTTGAGTGAATTGCCAAAAGTCAGATTTTTGCTGAAATTGTGACCCCGGGGCTTAGGGATTTTTTCAAAAAATCTCTTTCCGCCGGTCAAGTTGTTGAGGGCTGATTTCTTGTCCTGTGATAAAAAGCCTTCTGTTTCGACTGCCAAAGCTTTCAGGGGAGCATTTGCTTGCGATTGGCACCATTTTTGAGTGAATTGCCAAAAGTCAGATTTTTGCTGAAATTGTGACCCCGGGGCTTAGGGATTTTTTCAAAAAATCTTTTTCAGCCGGTTAAGTTGTTGAGGGCTGATTTCTTGTCCTGTGATAAAAAGCATTCTGTTTCGACTGCCAAAGCTTTCAGGGGAGCATTTGCAACCGGTTGGCACCATTTTTGAGTGAATTGCCAAAAGTCAGATTTTTGCTGAAATTGTGACCCCGGGGCTTAGGGATTTTTTCAAAAAATCTTTTTCGGCCGGTCAAGTTGTTGAGGGCTGATTTCTTGTCCTGTGATAAAAAGCCTTCTGTTTCGACTGCCAAAGCTTTCAGGGGAGCATTTGCTTGCGATTGGCACCATTTTTGAGTGAATTGCCAAAAGTCAGATTTTTGCTGAAATTGTGACCCCGGGGCTTAGGGATTTTTTCAAAAAATCTTTTTCCGCCGGTTAAGTTGTTGAGGGCTGATTTCTTGTCCTGTGATAAAAAGCCTTCTGTTTCGACTGCCAAAGCTTTCAGGGGAGCATTTGCAACCAGTTGGCACCATTTTTGAGTGAATTGCCAAAAGTCAGATTTTTGCTGAAATCGTGACCCCGGGGCTTAGGGATTTTTTCAAAAAATCTTTTTCGGCCGGTCAAGTTGTTGAGGGCTGATTTCTTGTCCTGTGATAAAAAGCCTTCTGTTTCGCCTGCCAAAGCTTTCAGGGGAGCATTTGCAACCGGTTGGCACCATTTTTGAGTGAATTGCCAAAAGTCAGATTTTTGCTGAAATTGTGACCCCGGGGCTTAGGGATTTTTTCAAAAAATCTTTTTCTGCCGGTTAAGTTGTTGAGGGCTGATTTCTTGTCCTGTGATAAAAAGACTTCTGTTTCGACTGCCAAAGCTTTCAGGGGAGCATTTGCAACCGGTGGCACCATTTTTGAGTGAATTGCCAAAAGTCAGATTTTTGCTGAAATTGTGACCCCGGGGCTTAGGGATTTTTTCAAAAAATCTTTTTCGGCCGGTCAAGTTGTTGAGGGCTGATTTCTTGTCCTGTGTTAAAAAGCCTTCTGTTTCGACTGCCAAAGCTTTCAGGTGAGCATTTGCTTGCGATTGGCACCATTTTTGAGTGAATTGCCAAAAGTCAGATTTTTGCTGAAATTGTGACCCCGGGGCTTAGGGATTTTTTCAAAAAATCTTTTTCTGCCGGTTAAGTTGTTGAGGGCTGATTTCTTGTCCTGTGATAAAAAGCCTTCTGTTTCGACTGCCAAAGCTTTCAGGGGAGCATTTGCAACCAGTTGGCACCATTTTTGAGTGAATTGCCAAAAGTCAGATTTTTGCTGAAATTGTGACCCCGGGGCTTAGGGATTTTTTCAAAAAATCTTTTTCGGCCGGTCAAGTTGTTGAGGGCTGATTTCTTGTCCTGTGATAAAAAGCCTTCTGTTTCGACTGCCTAAGCTTTCAGGGGAGCATTTGCAACCGGTTGGCACCATTTTTGAGTGAATTGCCAAAAGTCAGATTTTTGCTGAAATTGTGACCCCGGGGCTTAGGGATTTTTTCAAAAAATCTTTTTCCGCCGGTTAAGTTGTTGAGGGCTGATTTCTTGTCCTGTGATAAAAAGCCTTCTGTTTCCACTGCCAAAGCTTTCAGGGGAGCATTTGCAACCAGTTGGCACCATTTTTGAGTGAATTGCCAAAAGTCAGATTTTTGCTGAAATCGTGACCCCGGGGCTTAGGGATTTTTTCAAAAAATCTTTTTCGGCCGGTCAAGTTGTTGAGGGCTGATTTCTTGTCCTGTGATAAAAAGCCTTCTGTTTCAACTCCCAAAGCTTTCAGGGGAGCGTTTGCTAGTGATTGGCACCATTTTTGAGTGAATTGCTAAAAGTCAGATTTTTGCTGAAATTGTGACCCCGGGGCTTAGGGATTTTTTCAAAAAATCATTTTCTGCCGGTTAAATTGTTGAGGGCTGATTTCTTGTCCTGTGATAAAAAGCCTTCTGTTTCGACTGCCAAAGCTTTCAGGGGAGCATTTGCTAGTGATTGGCACCATTTTTGAGTGAATTGCCAAAAGTCAGATTTTTGCTGAAATTGTGACCCCGGGGCTTAGGGATTTTTTCAAAAAATCTTTTTCTGCCGGTTAAGTTGTTGAGGGCTGATTTCTTGTCCTGTGATAAAAAGCTTTCTGTTTCGCCTGCCAAAGCTTTCAGGGGAGCATTTGCAAGTGATTGGCACCATTTTTGAGTGAATTGCCAAAAGTCAGATTTTTGCTGAAATTGTGACCCCGGGGCTTAGGGATTTTTTCAAAAAATCTTTTTCGGCCGGTCAAGTTGTTGAGGGCTGATTTCTTGTCCTGTAATAAAAAGCCTTCTGTTTCGACTGCCAAAGCTTTCAGGGGAGCATTTGCAAGTGATTGGCACCATTTTTGAGTGAATTGCCAAAAGTCAGATTTTTTCTGAAATTGTGACCCCGGGGCTTAGGGATTTTTTCAAAAAATCTTTTTCGGCCGGTCAAGTTGTTGAGGGCTGATTTCTTGTCCTGTGATAAAAAGCCTTCTGTTTCGACTGCCAAAGCTTTCAGGGGAGCATTTGCTAGTGATTGGCACCATTTTTGAGTGAATTGCCAAAAGTCAGATTTTTGCTGAAATTGTGACCCCGGAGCTTAGGGATTTTTTCAAAAAATCTTTTTCCGCCGGTCAAGTTGTTGAGGGCTGATTTCTTGTCCTGTGATAAAAAGCCTTCTGTTTCCACTGCCAAAGCTTTCAGGGGAGCATTTGCAACCGGTTGGCACCATTTTTGAGTGAATTGCCAAAAGTCAGATTTTTGCTGAAA
Organism: Podarcis tiliguerta; assembly: GCF_965153285.1. Taxonomy (NCBI): domain Eukaryota; kingdom Metazoa; phylum Chordata; class Lepidosauria; order Squamata; family Lacertidae; genus Podarcis; species Podarcis tiliguerta. The sequence continues at coordinate 27,264 of NW_028148646.1, read as the reverse complement.
TTGTGACCCCGGGGCTTACGGATTTTTTCAAAAAATCTCTTTCCGCCGGTCAAGTTGTTGAGGGCTGATTTCTTGTCCTGTGATAAAAAGCTTTCTGTTTCGCCTGCCAAAGCTTTCAGGGGAGCATTTGCAAGTGATTGGCACCATTTTTGAGTGAATTGCCAAAAGTCAGATTTTTGCTGAAATTGTGACCCCGGGGCTTAGGGATTTTTTCAAAAAATCTTTTTCGGCCGGTCAAGTTGTTGAGGGCTGATTTCTTGTCCTGTAATAAAAAGCCTTCTGTTTCGACTGCCAAAGCTTTCAGGGGAGCATTTGCAAGTGATTGGCACCATTTTTGAGTGAATTGCCAAAAGTCAGATTTTTTCTGAAATTGTGACCCCGGGGCTTAGGGATTTTTTCAAAAAATCTTTTTCGGCCGGTCAAGTTGTTGAGGGCTGATTTCTTGTCCTGTGATAAAAAGCCTTCTGTTTCGACTGCCAAAGCTTTCAGGGGAGCATTTGCTAGTGATTGGCACCATTTTTGAGTGAATTGCCAAAAGTCAGATTTTTGCTGAAATTGTGACCCCGGAGCTTAGGGATTTTTTCAAAAAATCTTTTTCCGCCGGTCAAGTTGTTGAGGGCTGATTTCTTGTCCTGTGATAAAAAGCCTTCTGTTTCCACTGCCAAAGCTTTCAGGGGAGCATTTGCAACCGGTTGGCACCATTTTTGAGTGAATTGCCAAAAGTCAGATTTTTGCTGAAATTGTGACCCCGGGGCTTACGGATTTTTTCAAAAAATCTCTTTCCGCCGGTCAAGTTGTTGAGGGCTGATTTCTTGTCCTGTGATAAAAAGCCTTCTTTTTCGACTGCCAAAGCTTTCAGGGGAGCATTTGCAACCGGTTGGCACCATTTTTGAGTGAATTGCCAAAAGTCAGATTTTTGCTGAAATTGTGACCCCGGGGCTTAGGGATTTTTTCAAAAAATCTTTTTCGGCCGGTCAAGTTGTTGAGGGCTGATTTCTTGTCCTGTGATAAAAAGCCTTCTGTTTCGACTCCCAAAGCTTTCAGGGGAGCATTTGCTAGTGATTGGCACCATTTTTGAGTGAATTGCCAAAAGTCAGATTTTTGCTGAAATTGTGACCCCGGGGCTTAGGGATTTTTTCAAAAAATCTTTTTCGGCCGGTCAAGTTGTTGAGGGCTGATTTCTTGTCCTGTGATAAAAAGCCTTCTGTTTCGACTGCCAAAGCTTTCAGGGGAGCATTTGCTAGTGATTGGCACCATTTTTGAGTGAATTGCCAAAAGTCAGATTTTTGCTGAAATTGTGACCCCGGGGCTTAGGGATTTATTCAAAAAAACTTTTTCTGCCGGTCAAGTTGTTGAGGGCTGATTTCTTGTCCTGTGATAAAAAGCCTTCTGTTTCAACTCCCAAAGCTTTCAGGGGAGCATTTGCTAGTGATTGGCACCATTTTTGAGTGAATTGCCAAAAGTCAGATTTTTGCTGAAATTGTGACCCCGGGGCTTAGGGATTTTTTCAAAAAATCTCTTTCCGCCGGTTAAGTTTTTGAGGGCTGATTTCTTGTCCTGTGATAAAAAGCCTTCTGTTTCGACTGCCTAAGCTTTCAGGGGAGCATTTGCAACCAGTTGGCACCATTTTTGAGTGAATTGCCAAAAGTCAGATTTTTGCTGAAATTGTGACCCCGGGGCTTAGGGATTTATTCAAAAAAACTTTTTCTGCCAGTTAAGTTGTTGAGGGCTGATTTCTTGTCCTGTGATAAAAAGCCTTCTGTTTCGACTGCCAAAGCTTTCAGGGGAGCATTTGCAACCGGTTGGCACCATTTTTGAGTGAATTGCCAAAAGTCAGATTTTTGCTGAAATTGTGACCCCGGGGCTTAGGGATTTATTCAAAAAAACTTTTTCTGCCAGTTAAGTTGTTGAGGGCTGATTTCTTGTCCTGTGATAAAAAGCCTTCTGTTTCGACTGCCAAAGCTTTCAGGGGAGCATTTGCAACCGGTTGGCACCATTTTTGAGTGAATTGCCAAAAGTCAGATTTTTGCTGAAATTGTGACCCCGGGGCTTAGGGATTTTTTCAAAAAATCTCTTTCCGCCGGTTAAGTTGTTGAGGGCTGATTTCTTGTCCTGTGATAAAAAGCCTTCTGTTTCGACTGCCAAAGCTTTCAGGGGAGCATTTGCAACCAGTTGTCACCAGTTTTGAGTGAATTGCCAAAAGTCAGATTTTTGCTGAAATTGTGACCCCGGGGCTTAGGGATTTTTTCAAAAAATCTTTTTCGGCCGGTCAAGTTGTTGAGGGCTGATTTCTTGTCCTGTGATAAAAAGCCTTCTGTTTCGACTGCCAAAGCTTTCAGGGGAGCATTTGCAAGTGATTGGCACCATTTTTGAGTGAATTGCCAAAAGTCAGATTTTTGCTGAAATTGTGACCCCGGGGCTTAGGGATTTTTTCAAAAAATCATTTTCTGCCGGTTAACTTGTTGAGGGCTGATTTCTTGTCCTGTGATAAAAAGCCTTCTGTTTCGACTGCCAAAGCTTTCAGGGGAGCATTTGCAACCAGTTGGCACCATTTTTGAGTGAATTGCCAAAAGTCAGATTTTTGCTGAAATTGGCTTAGGGATTTTTTCAAAAAATCTTTTTCGGCCGGTCAAGTTGTTGAGGGCTGATTTCTTGTCCTGTGATAAAAAGCCTTCTGTTTTGACTGCCAAAGCTTTCAGGGGAGCATTTGCTAGTGATTGGCTCCATTTTTGAGTGAATTGCCAAAAGTCAGATTTTTGCTGAAATTGTGACCCCGGGGCTTAGGGATTTTTTCAAAAAATCTTTTTCAGCCGGTCAAGTTGTTGAGGGCTGATTTCTTGTCCTGTGATAAAAAGCCTTCTGTTTCGACTGCCAAAGCTTTCAGGGGAGCATTTGCAAGTGATTGGCACCATTTTTGAATGAATTGCCAAAAGTCAGATTTTTGCTGAAATTGTGACCCCGGGGCTTAGGGATTTTTTCAAAAAATATTTTTCTGCCGGTTAAGTTGTTGAGGGCTGATTTCTTGTCCTGTGATAAAAAGCCTTCTGTTTCGACTGCCAAAGCTTTCAGGGGAGCATTTGCTAGTGATTGTCACCATTTTTGAGTGAATTGCCAAAAGTCAGATTTTTGCTGAAATTGTGACCCCGGGGCTTAGGGATTTTTTCAAAAAATCTTTTTCAGCCGGTCAAGTTGTTGAGGGCTGATTTCTTGTCCTGTGATAAAAAGCCTTCTGTTTCGACTGCCAAAGCATTCAGGGTAGCATTTGCAAGTGATTGTCACCATTTTTGAATGAATTGCCAAAAGTCAGATTTTTGCTGAAATTGTGACCCTGGGGCTTAGGGATTTTTTCAAAAAATCTTTTTCTGCCGGTTAACTTGTTGAGGGCTGATTTCTTGTCCTGTGATAAAAAGCCTTCTGTTTCGCCTGCCAAAGCTTTCAGGGGAGCATTTGCAAGTGATTGGCACCATTTTTGAGTGAATTGCCAAAAGTCAGATTTTTGCTGAAATTGTGACCCCGGGGCTTAGGGATTTTTTCAAAAAATATTTTTCAGCCGGTCAAGTTGTTGAGGGCTGATTTCTTGTCCTGTGATAAAAAGCCTTCTGTTTCGACTGCCTAAGCTTTCAGGGGAGCATTTGCAACCAGTTGGCACCATTTTTGAGTGAATTGCCAAAAGTCAGATTTTTGCTGAAATTGTGACCCCGGGGCTTAGGGATTTTTTCAAAAAATCTTTTTCTGCCGGTTAAGTTGTTGAGGGCTGATTTCTTGTCCTGTCATAAAAAGCCTTCTGTTTCGCCTGCCAAAGCTTTCAGGGGAGCATTTGCAAGTGATTGGCACCATTTTTGAGTGAATTGCCAAAAGTCAGATTTTTGCTGAAATTGTGACCCCGGGGCTTAGGGATTTTTTCAAAAAATCTTTTTCTGCCGGTCAAGTTGTTCAGGGCTGATTTCTTCTCCTGTGATAAAAAGCCTTCTGTTTCGACTGCCAAAGCTTTCAGGGGAGCATTTACAACCGGTTGGCACCATTTTTGAGTGAATTGCCAAAAGTCAGATTTTTGCTGAAATTGTGACCCTGGGGCTTAGGGATTTTTTCAAAAAATCTTTTTCGGCCGGTCAAGTTGTTGAGGGCTGATTTCTTGTACTGTGATAAAAAACCTTCTGTTTCGACTGCCAAAGCATTCAGGGTAGCATTTGCAATTGATTGGCACCATTTTTGAGTGAATTGCCAAAAGTCAGATTTTTGCTGAAATTGTGACCCCGGGGCTTAGGGATTTATTCAAAAAAACTTTTTCTGCCAGTTAAGTTGTTGAGGGCTGATTTCTTGTCCTGTGATAAAAACCCTTCTGTTTCGACTGCCAAAGCTTTCAGGGGAGCATTTGCAAGTGATTGTCACCATTTTTGAGTGAATTGCCAAAAGTCAGATTTTTGCTGAAATTGTGACCCCGGGGCTTAGGGATTTTTTCAAAAAATCTCTTTCCGCCTGTTAAGTTTTTGAGGGCTGATTTCTTGTCCTGTGATAAAAAGCCTTCTGTTTCGACTGCCTAAGCTTTCAGGGGAGCATTTGCAACCAGTTGGCACCATTTTTGAGTGAATTGCCAAAAGTCAGATTTTTGCTGAAATTGCTTAGGGATTTTTTCAAAAAATCTTTTTCGGCCGGTCAAGTTGTTGAGGGCTGATTTCTTGTCCTGTAATAAAAAGCCTTCTGTTTCGACTGCCAAAGCTTTCAGGGGAGCATTTGCTAGTGATTGGCACCATTTTTGAGTGAATTGCCAAAAGTCAGATTTTTGCTGAAATTGTGACCCCGGGGCTTAGGGATTTTTTCAAAAAATCTCTTTCCGCCTGTTAAGTTTTTGAGGGCTGATTTCTTGTCCTGTGATAAAAAGCCTTCTGTTTCGACTGCCTAAGCTTTCAGGGGAGCATTTGCAACCAGTTGGCACCATTTTTGAGTGAATTGCCAAAAGTCAGATTTTTGCTGAAATTGCTTAGGGATTTTTTCAAAAAATCTTTTTCGGCCGGTCAAGTTGTTGAGGGCTGATTTCTTGTCCTGTGATAAACAGCCTTCTGTTTCGACTGCCAAAGCTTTCAGGGGAGCATTTGCTAGTGATTGGCACCATTTTTGAGTGAATTGCCAAAAGTCCGATTTTTGCTGAAATTGTGACCCCGGGGCTTAGGGATTTTTTCAAAAAATCTTTTTCAGCTGGTCAAGTTGTTGAGGGCTGATTTCTTGTCCTGTTATAAAAAGCCTTCTGTTTCGACTGCCAAAGCTTTCAGGGGAGCATTTGCAACCGGTTGGCACCATTTTTGAGTGAATTGCCAAAAGTCAGATTTTTGCTGAAATTGTGACCCCGGGGCTTAGGGATTTTTTCAAAAAATCTTTTTCTGCAGGTTAAGTTGTTGAGGGCTGATTTCTTGTCCTGTGATAAAAAGCCTTCTGTTTCGACTGCCAAAGCTTTCAGGGGAGCATTTGCAAGTGATTGGCACCATTTTTGAGTGAATTGACAAAAGTCAGATTTTTGCTGAAATTGTGACCCCGGGGCTTAGGGATTTTTTCAAAAAATCTCTTTCCGCCGGTTAAGTTGTTGAGGGCTGATTTCTTGTCCTGTGATAAAAAGCCTTCTGTTTCGACTGCCAAAGCTTTCAGGGGAGCATTTGCAACCAGTTGTCACCAGTTTTGAGTGAATTGCCAAAAGTCAGATTTTTGCTGAAATTCTGACCCCGGGGCTTAGGGATTTTTTCAAAAAATCTTTTTCGGCCGGTCAAGTTGTTGAGGGCTGATTTCTTGTCCTGTGATAAAAAGCCTTCTGTTTCGACTGCCAAAGCTTTCAGGGGAGCATTTGCAACCGGTTGGCACAATTTTTGAGTGAATTGCCAAAAGTCAGATTTTTGCTAAAATTGTGACCCCGGGGCTTAGGGATTTTTTCAAAAAATCTTTTTCTGCCGGTTAACTTGTTGAGGGCTGATTTCTTGTCCTGTGATAAAAAGCCTTCTGTTTCGACTGCCAAAGCATTCAGGGTAGCATTTGCAAGTGATTGGCACCATTTCTGAGTGAATTGCCAAAAGTCAGATTTTTGCTGAAATTGTGACCCCGGGGCTTAGGGATTTTTTCAAAAAATCTTTTTCTGCCGGTTAAGTTGTTGAGGGCTGATTTCTTGTCCTGTGATAAAAAGCCTTCTGTTTCGACTGCCAAAGCTTTCACGGGAGCATTTGCAACCAGTTGGCACCATTTTTGAGTGAATTGCCAAAAGTCAGATTTTTGCTGAAATTGTGACCCCGGGGCTTAGGGATTTTTTCAAAAAATCTTTTTCGGCCGGTCAAGTTGTTGAAGGCTGATTTCTTGTCCTGTGATAAAAAGCCTTCTGTTTCGACTGCCAAAGCTTTCAGGGGAGCATTTGCTTGCGATTGGCACCATTTTTGAGTGAATTGCCAAAAGTCAGATTTTTGCTGAAATTGTGACCCCGGGGCTTAGGGATTTTTTCAAAAAATCTTTTTCTGCCGGTCAAGTTGTTGAGGGCTGATTTCTTGTCCTGTGATAAAAAGCCTTCTGTTTCGACTGCCAAAGCTTTCAGGGGAGCATTTGCAAGTGATTGGCACCATTTTTGAGTGAATTGCCAAAAGTCAGATTTTTGCTGAAATTGTGACCCCGGGGCTTAGGGATTTTTTCAAAAAATCATTTTCTGCCGGTTAACTTGTTGAGGGCTGATTTCTTGTCCTGTGATAAAAAGCCTTCTGTTTCGACTACCAAAGCTTTCAGGGGAGCATTTGCAACCGGTTGGCACCATTTTTGAGTGAATTGCTAAAAGTCAGATTTTTGCTGAAATTGTGACCCTAGGGCTTAGGGATTTTTTCAAAAAATCATTTTCTGCCGGTTAACTTGTTGAGGGCTGATTTCTTGTCCTGTGATAAAAAGCCTTCTGTTTCGACTGCCAAAGCTTTCAGGGGAGCATTTGCAACCGGTTGGCACCATTTTTGAGTGAATTGCCAAAAGTCAGATTTTTGCTGAAATCGTGACCCCGGGGCTTAGGGATTTTTTCAAAAAATATTTTTCGGCCGGTCAAGTTGTTGAGGGCTGATTTCTTGTCCTGTGATAAAAAGCCTTCTGTTTCGACTGCCAAAGCATTCAGGGTAGCATTTGCAAGTGATTGGCACCATTTTTGAGTGAATTGCCAAAAGTCAGATTTTTGCTGAAATCGTGACCCCGGGGCTTAGGGATTTTTTCAAAAAATCTCTTTCCGCCGGTTAAGTTGTTGAGGGCTGATTTCTTGTCCTGTGATAAAAAGCCTTCTGTTTCGACTGCCAAAGCTTTCAGGGGAGCATTTGCTAGTGATTGGCACCATTTTTGAGTGAATTGCCAAAAGTCAGATTTTTGCTGAAATTGTGACCCCGGGGCTTAGGGATTTTTTCAAAAAATCTTTTTCTACCGGTTAACTTGTTGAGGGCTGATTTCTTGTCCTGTGATAAAAAGCCTTCTGTTTCGACTGCCAAAGCTTTCAGGGGAGCATTTGCAACCGGTTGGCACCATTTTTGAGTGAATTGCCAAAAGTCAGATTTTTGCTGAAATTGTGACCCCGGGGCTTAGGGATTTTTTCAAAAAATCTTTTTCGGCCGGTCAAGTTGTTGAGGGCTGATTTCTTGTACTGTGATAAAAAGCCTTCTGTTTCGACTGCCAAAGCATTCAGGGTAGCATTTGCAAGTGATTGTCACCATTTTTGAGTGAATTGCCAAAAGTCAGATTTTTGCTGAAATTGTGACCCCGGGGCTTAGGGATTTTTTCAAAAAATCTTTTTCCGCCGGTTAAGTTGTTGAGGGCTGATTTCTTGTCCTGTGATAAAAAGCCTTCTGTTTCGACTGCCAAAGCTTTCAGGGGAGCATTTGCAACCGGTTGGCACCATTTTTGAGTGAATTGCCAAAAGTCAGATTTTTGCTGAAATCGTGACCCCGGGGCTTAGGGATTTTTTCAAAAAATCTTTTCTGCCGGTTAAGTTGTTGAGGGCTGATTTCTTGTCCTGTGATAAAAAGCCTTCTGTTTCGCCTGCCAAAGCTTTCAGGGGAGCATTTGCAAGTGATTGGCACCATTTTTGAGTGAATTGCCAAAAGTCAGATTTTTGCTGAAATTGTGACCCCGGGGCTTAGGGATTTTTTCAAAAAATCTTTTTCGGCCGGTCAAGTTGTTGAGGGCTGATTTCTTGTCCTGTAATAAAAAGCCTTCTGTTTCGCCTGCCAAAGCTTTCAGGGGAGCATTTGCTAGTGATTGGCACCATTTTTGAGTGAATTGCCAAAAGTCAGATTTTTGCTGAAATTGTGACCCTAGGGCTTAGGGATTTTTTCAAAAAATCATTTTCTGCCGGTTAACTTGTTGAGGGCTGATTTCTTGTCCTGTGATAAAAAGCCTTCTGTTTCGACTGCCAAAGCTTTCAGGGGAGCATTTGCAACCGGTTGGCACCATTTTTGAGTGAATTGCCAAAAGTCAGATTTTTGCTGAAATCGTGACCCCGGGGCTTAGGGATTTTTTCAAAAAATATTTTTCGGCCGGTCAAGTTGTTGAGGGCTGATTTCTTGTCCTGTGATAAAAAGCCTTCTGTTTCGACTGCCAAAGCATTCAGGGTAGCATTTGCAAGTGATTGGCACCATTTTTGAGTGAATTGCCAAAAGTCAGATTTTTGCTGAAATCGTGACCCCGGGGCTTAGGGATTTTTTCAAAAAATCTCTTTCCGCCGGTTAAGTTGTTGAGGGCTGATTTCTTGTCCTGTGATAAAAAGCCTTCTGTTTCGACTGCCAAAGCTTTCAGGGGAGCATTTGCTAGTGATTGGCACCATTTTTGAGTGAATTGCCAAAAGTCAGATTTTTGCTGAAATTGTGACCCCGGGGCTTAGGGATTTTTTCAAAAAATCTTTTTCTACCGGTTAACTTGTTGAGGGCTGATTTCTTGTCCTGTGATAAAAAGCCTTCTGTTTCGACTGCCAAAGCTTTCAGGGGAGCATTTGCAACCGGTTGGCACCATTTTTGAGTGAATTGCCAAAAGTCAGATTTTTGCTGAAATTGTGACCCCGGGGCTTAGGGATTTTTTCAAAAAATCTTTTTCGGCCGGTCAAGTTGTTGAGGGCTGATTTCTTGTACTGTGATAAAAAGCCTTCTGTTTCGACTGCCAAAGCATTCAGGGTAGCATTTGCAAGTGATTGTCACCATTTTTGAGTGAATTGCCAAAAGTCAGATTTTTGCTGAAATTGTGACCCCGGGGCTTAGGGATTTTTTCAAAAAATCTTTTTCCGCCGGTTAAGTTGTTGAGGGCTGATTTCTTGTCCTGTGATAAAAAGCCTTCTGTTTCGACTGCCAAAGCTTTCAGGGGAGCATTTGCAACCGGTTGGCACCATTTTTGAGTGAATTGCCAAAAGTCAGATTTTTGCTGAAATCGTGACCCCGGGGCTTAGGGATTTTTTCAAAAAATCTTTTCTGCCGGTTAAGTTGTTGAGGGCTGATTTCTTGTCCTGTGATAAAAAGCCTTCTGTTTCGCCTGCCAAAGCTTTCAGGGGAGCATTTGCAAGTGATTGGCACCATTTTTGAGTGAATTGCCAAAAGTCAGATTTTTGCTGAAATTGTGACCCCGGGGCTTAGGGATTTTTTCAAAAAATCTTTTTCGGCCAGTCAAGTTGTTGAGGGCTGATTTCTTGTCCTGTGATAAAAAGCCTTCTGTTTCGCCTGCCAAAGCTTTCAGGGGAGCATTTGCTAGTGATTGGCACCATTTTTGAGTGAATTCCCAAAAGTCAGATTTTTGCTAAAATTGTGACCCCGGGGCTTAGGGATTTTTTCAAAAAATCTTTTTCTGCCGGTTAAGTTGTTGAGGGCTGATTTCTTGTCCTGTGATAAAAAGCCTTCTGTTTCGACTGCCAAAGCTTTCACGGGAGCATTTGCAACCAGTTGGCACCATTTTTGAGTGAATTGCTAAAAGTCAGATTTTTGCTGAAATTGTGACCCCGGGGCTTAGGGATTTTTTCAAAAAATCTTTTTCTGCCGGTTAAGTTGTTGAGGGCTGATTTCTTGTCCTGTGATAAAAAGCTTTCTGTTTCGCCTGCCAAAGCTTTCAGGGGAGCATTTGCAAGTGATTGGCACCATTTTTGAGTGAATTGCCAAAAGTCAGATTTTTGCTGAAATTGTGACCCCGGGGCTTAGGGATTTTTTCAAAAAATCTTTTTCGGCCGGTCAAGTTGTTGAGGGCTGATTTCTTGTCCTGTAATAAAAAGCCTTCTGTTTCGCCTGCCAAAGCTTTCAGGGGAGCATTTGCTAGTGATTGGCACCATTTTTGAGTGAATTGCCAAAAGTCAGATTTTTGCTGAAATTGTGACCCTAGGGCTTAGGGATTTTTTCAAAAAATCATTTTCTGCCGGTTAACTTGTTGAGGGCTGATTTCTTGTCCTGTGATAAAAAGCCTTCTGTTTCGACTGCCAAAGCTTTCAGGGGAGCATTTGCAACCGGTTGGCACAATTTTTGAGTGAATTGCCAAAAGTCAGATTTTTGCTGAAATCGTGACCCCGGGGCTTAGGGATTTTTTCAAAAAATATTTTTCGGCCGGTCAAGTTGTTGAGGGCTGATTTCTTGTCCTGTGATAAAAAGCCTTCTGTTTCGACTGCCAAAGCATTCAGGGTAGCATTTGCAAGTGATTGGCACCATTTTTGAGTGAATTGCCAAAAGTCAGATTTTTGCTGAAATCGTGACCCCGGGGCTTAGGGATTTTTTCAAAAAATCTCTTTCCGCCGGTTAAGTTGTTGAGGGCTGATTTCTTGTCCTGTGATAAAAAGCCTTCTGTTTCGACTGCCAAAGCTTTCAGGGGAGCATTTGCTAGTGATTGGCACCATTTTTGAGTGAATTGCCAAAAGTCAGATTTTTGCTGAAATTGTGACCCCGGGGCTTAGGGATTTTTTCAAAAAATCTTTTTCTACCGGTTAACTTGTTGAGGGCTGATTTCTTGTCCTGTGATAAAAAGCCTTCTGTTTCGACTGCCAAAGCTTTCAGGGGAGCATTTGCAACCGGTTGGCACCATTTTTGAGTGAATTGCCAAAAGTCAGATTTTTGCTGAAATTGTGACCCCGGGGCTTAGGGATTTTTTCAAAAAATCTTTTTCGGCCGGTCAAGTTGTTGAGGGCTGATTTCTTGTACTGTGATAAAAAGCCTTCTGTTTCGACTGCCAAAGCATTCAGGGTAGCATTTGCAAGTGATTGTCACCATTTTTGAGTGAATTGCCAAAAGTCAGATTTTTGCTGAAATTGTGACCCCGGGGCTTAGGGATTTTTTCAAAAAATCTTTTTCCGCCGGTTAAGTTGTTGAGGGCTGATTTCTTGTCCTGTGATAAAAAGCCTTCTGTTTCGACTGCCAAAGCTTTCAGGGGAGCATTTGCAACCGGTTGGCACCATTTTTGAGTGAATTGCCAAAAGTCAGATTTTTGCTGAAATTGTGACCCCGGGGCTTAGGGATTTTTTCAAAAAATCTTTTTCGGCCGGTCAAGTTGTTGAGGGCTGATTTCTTGTCCTGTAATAAAAAGCCTTCTGTTTCGCCTGCCAAAGCTTTCAGGGGAGCATTTGCTAGTGATTGGCACCATTTTTGAGTGAATTGCCAAAAGTCAGATTTTTGCTGAAATTGTGACCCTAGGGCTTAGGGATTTTTTCAAAAAATCATTTTCTGCCGGTTAACTTGTTGAGGGCTGATTTCTTGTCCTGTGATAAAAAGCCTTCTGTTTCGACTGCCAAAGCTTTCAGGGGAGCATTTGCAACCGGTTGGCACCATTTTTGAGTGAATTGCCAAAAGTCAGATTTTTGCTGAAATCGTGACCCCGGGGCTTAGGGATTTTTTCAAAAAATCTTTTCTGCCGGTTAAGTTGTTGAGGGCTGATTTCTTGTCCTGTGATAAAAAGCCTTCTGTTTCGACTGCCAAAGCTTTCAGGGGAGCATTTGCAACCGGTTGGCACCATTTTTGAGTGAATTGCCAAAAGTCAGATTTTTGCTGAAATTGTGACCCCGGGGCTTAGGGATTTTTTCAAAAAATCTTTTTCGGCCGGTCAAGTTGTTGAGGGCTGATTTCTTGTCCTGTAATAAAAAGCCTTCTGTTTCGCCTGCCAAAGCTTTCAGGGGAGCATTTGCTAGTGATTGGCACCATTTTTGAGTGAATTGCCAAAAGTCAGATTTTTGCTGAAATTGTGACCCTAGGGCTTAGGGATTTTTTCAAAAAATCATTTTCTGCCGGTTAACTTGTTGAGGGCTGATTTCTTGTCCTGTGATAAAAAGCCTTCTGTTTCGACTGCCAAAGCTTTCAGGGGAGCATTTGCAACCGGTTGGCACCATTTTTGAGTGAATTGCCAAAAGTCAGATTTTTGCTGAAATCGTGACCCCGGGGCTTAGGGATTTTTTCAAAAAATATTTTTCGGCCGGTCAAGTTGTTGAGGGCTGATTTCTTGTCCTGTGATAAAAAGCCTTCTGTTTCGACTGCCAAAGCATTCAGGGTAGCATTTGCAAGTGATTGGCACCATTTTTGAGTGAATTGCCAAAAGTCAGATTTTTGCTGAAATCGTGACCCCGGGGCTTAGGGATTTTTTCAAAAAATCTCTTTCCGCCGGTTAAGTTGTTGAGGGCTGATTTCTTGTCCTGTGATAAAAAGCCTTCTGTTTCGACTGCCAAAGCTTTCAGGGGAGCATTTGCTAGTGATTGGCACCATTTTTGAGTGAATTGCCAAAAGTCAGATTTTTGCTGAAATTGTGACCCCGGGGCTTAGGGATTTTTTCAAAAAATCTTTTTCTACCGGTTAACTTGTTGAGGGCTGATTTCTTGTCCTGTGATAAAAAGCCTTCTGTTTCGACTGCCAAAGCTTTCAGGGGAGCATTTGCAACCGGTTGGCACCATTTTTGAGTGAATTGCCAAAAGTCAGATTTTTGCTGAAATTGTGACCCCGGGGCTTAGGGATTTTTTCAAAAAATCTTTTTCGGCCGGTCAAGTTGTTGAGGGCTGATTTCTTGTACTGTGATAAAAAGCCTTCTGTTTCGACTGCCAAAGCATTCAGGGTAGCATTTGCAAGTGATTGTCACCATTTTTGAGTGAATTGCCAAAAGTCAGATTTTTGCTGAAATTGTGACCCCGGGGCTTAGGGATTTTTTCAAAAAATCTTTTTCCGCCGGTTAAGTTGTTGAGGGCTGATTTCTTGTCCTGTGATAAAAAGCCTTCTGTTTCGACTGCCAAAGCTTTCAGGGGAGCATTTGCAACCGGTTGGCACCATTTTTGAGTGAATTGCCAAAAGTCAGATTTTTGCTGAAATCGTGACCCCGGGGCTTAGGGATTTTTTCAAAAAATCTTTTCTGCCGGTTAAGTTGTTGAGGGCTGATTTCTTGTCCTGTGATAAAAAGCCTTCTGTTTCGCCTGCCAAAGCTTTCAGGGGAGCATTTGCAAGTGATTGGCACCATTTTTGAGTGAATTGCCAAAAGTCAGATTTTTGCTGAAATTGTGACCCCGGGGCTTAGGGATTTTTTCAAAAAATCTTTTTCGGCCAGTCAAGTTGTTGAGGGCTGATTTCTTGTCCTGTGATAAAAAGCCTTCTGTTTCGCCTGCCAAAGCTTTCAGGGGAGCATTTGCTAGTGATTGGCACCATTTTTGAGTGAATTCCCAAAAGTCAGATTTTTGCTAAAATTGTGACCCCGGGGCTTAGGGATTTTTTCAAAAAATCTTTTTCTGCCGGTTAAGTTGTTGAGGGCTGATTTCTTGTCCTGTGATAAAAAGCCTTCTGTTTCGACTGCCAAAGCTTTCACGGGAGCATTTGCAACCAGTTGGCACCATTTTTGAGTGAATTGCCAAAAGTCAGATTTTTGCTGAAATTGTGACCCCGGGGCTTAGGGATTTTTTCAAAAAATCTTTTTCGGCCGGTCAAGTTGTTGAAGGCTGATTTCTTGTCCTGTGATAAAAAGCCTTCTGTTTCGACTGCCAAAGCTTTCAGGGGAGCATTTGCTTGCGATTGGCACCATTTTTGAGTGAATTGCCAAAAGTCAGATTTTTGCTGAAATTGTGACCCCGGGGCTTAGGGATTTTTTCAAAAAATCTTTTTCTGCCGGTTAAGTTGTTGAGGGCTGATTTCTTGTCCTGTGATAAAAAGCCTTCTGTTTCGACTGCCAAAGCTTTCAGGGGAGCATTTGCAACCAGTTGGCACCATTTTTGAGTGAATTGCTAAAAGTCAGATTTTTGCTGAAATTGTGACCCCGGGGCTTAGGGATTTTTATAAAAAATCTTTTTCAACCGGTCAAGTTGTTGAGGGCTGATTTCTTGTCCTGTGATAAAAAGCCTTCTGTTTCGACTGCCAAAGCTTTCACGGGAGCATTTGCAACCAGTTGGCACCATTTTTGAGTGAATTGCCAAAAGTCAGATTTTTGCTGAAATCGTGACCCCGGGGCTTAGGGATTTTTTCAAAAAATCATTTTCTGCCGGTCAAGTTGTTGAGGGCTGATTTCTTGTCCTGTGATAAAAAGCCTTCTGTTTCGACTGCCAAAGCATTCAGGGTAGCATTTGCAAGTGATTGGCACCATTTTTGAGTGAATTGCCAAAAGTCAGATTTTTGCTGAAATTGTGACCCCGGGGCTTAGGGATTTTTTCAAAAAATCTCTTTCCGCCGGTTAAGTTGTTGAGGGCTGATTTCTTGTCCTGTGATAAAAAGCCTTCTGTTTCGCCTGCCAAAGCTTTCAGGGGAGCATTTGCAAGTGATTTGCACCATTTTTGAGTGAATTGCCAAAAGTCAGATTTTTGCTGAAATTGTGACCCCGGGGCTTAGGGATTTTTTCAAAAAATCTTTTTCTGCCGGTTAAGTTGTTGAGGGCTGATTTCTTGTCCTGTGATAAAAAGCCTTCTGTTTCGACTGCCAAAGCTTTCAGGGGAGCATTTGCACGTGATTGTCACCATTTTTGAGTGAATTGCCAAAAGTCAGATTTTTGCTGAAATTGTCACCCCGGGGCTTAGGGATTTTTTCAAAAAATCTCTTTCCGCCGGTCAAGTTGTTGAGGGCTGATTTCTTGTCCTGTGATGAAAAGCCTTCTGTTTCGACTGCCAAAGCTTTCAGGGGAGCATTTGCTAGTGATTGGCACCATTTTTGAGTGAATTGCCAAAAGTCAGATTTTTGCTAAAATTGTGACCCCGGGGCTTAGGGATTTTTTCAAAAAATCTTTTTCTGCCGGTTAACTTGTTGAGGGGTGATTTCTTGTCCTGTGATAAAAAGCCTTCTGTTTCGACTGCCAAAGCTTTCAGGGGAGCATTTGCAACCGGTTGGCACAATTTTTGAGTGAATTGCCAAAAGTCAGATTTTTGCTAAAATTGTGACCCCGGGGCTTAGGGATTTTTTCAAAAAATCTTTTTCTGCCGGTTAACTTGTTGAGGGCTGATTTCTTGTCCTGTGATAAAAAGCCTTCTGTTTCGACTGCCAAAGCATTCAGGGTAGCATTTGCAAGTGATTGGCACCATTTCTGAGTGAATTGCCAAAAGTCAGATTTTTGCTGAAATTGTGACCCCGGGGCTTAGGGATTTTTTTCAAAAAATCTTTTTCTGCCGGTTAAGTTGTTGAGGGCTGATTTCTTGTCCTGTGATAAAAAGCCTTCTGTTTCGACTGCCAAAGCTTTCACGGGAGCATTTGCAACCAGTTGGCACCATTTTTGAGTGAATTGCCAAAAGTCAGATTTTTGCTGAAATTGTGACCCCGGGGCTTAGGGATTTTTTCAAAAAATCTTTTTCGGCCGGTCAAGTTGTTGAAGGCTGATTTCTTGTCCTGTGATAAAAAGCCTTCTGTTTCGACTGCCAAAGCTTTCAGGGGAGCATTTGCTTGCGATTGGCACCATTTTTGAGTGAATTGCCAAAAGTCAGATTTTTGCTGAAATTGTGACCCCGGGGCTTAGGGATTTTTTCAAAAAATCTTTTTCTGCCGGTCAAGTTGTTGAGGGCTGATTTCTTGTCCTGTGATAAAAAGCCTTCTGTTTCGACTGCCAAAGCTTTCAGGGGAGCATTTGCTAGTGATTGGCACCATTTTTGAGTGAATTGCCAAAAGTCAGATTTTTGCTGAAATTGTGACCCCGGGGCTTAGGGATTTTTTCAAAAAATCATTTTCTGCCGGTTAACTTGTTGAGGGCTGATTTCTTGTCCTGTGATAAAAAGCCTTCTGTTTCGACTACCAAAGCTTTCAGGGGAGCATTTGCAACCGGTTGGCACCATTTTTGAGTGAATTGCTAAAAGTCAGATTTTTGCTGAAATTGTGACCCCGGGGCTTAGGGATTTTTTCAAAAAATCTTTTTCTGCCGGTTAAGTTGTTGAGGGCTGATTTCTTGTCCTGTGATAAAAAGCTTTCTGTTTTGCATGCCAAAGCTTTCAGGGGAGCATTTGCAAGTGATTGGCACCATTTTTGAGTGAATTGCCAAAAGTCAGATTTTTGCTGAAATTGTGACCCCGGGGCTTAGGGATTTTTTCAAAAAATCTTTTTCGGCCGGTCAAGTTGTTGAGGGCTGATTTCTTGTCCTGTAATAAAAAGCCTTCTGTTTCGCCTGCCAAAGCTTTCAGGGGAGCATTTGCTAGTGATTGGCACCATTTTTGAGTGAATTGCCAAAAGTCAGATTTTTGCTGAAATTGTGACCCTAGGGCTTAGGGATTTTTTCAAAAAATCATTTTCTGCCGGTTAACTTGTTGAGGGCTGATTTCTTGTCCTGTGATAAAAAGCCTTCTGTTTCGACTGCCAAAGCTTTCAGGGGAGCATTTGCAACCGGTTGGCACCATTTTTGAGTGAATTGCCAAAAGTCAGATTTTTGCTGAAATCGTGACCCCGGGGCTTAGGGATTTTTTCAAAAAATCTCTTTCCGCCGGTTAAGTTGTTGAGGGCTGATTTCTTGTCCTGTGATAAAAAGCCTCCTGTTTCGACTGCCAAAGCTTTCAGGGGAGCATTTGCTAGTGATTGGCACCATTTTTGAGTGAATTGCCAAAAGTCAGATTTTTGCTGAAATTGTGACCCCGGGGCTTAGGGATTTTTTCAAAAAATCTTTTTCTACCGGTTAACTTGTTGAGGGCTGATTTCTTGTCCTGTGATAAAAAGCCTTCTGTTTCGACTGCCAAAGCTTTCAGGGGAGCATTTGCAACCGGTTGGCACCATTTTTGAGTGAATTGCCAAAAGTCAGATTTTTGCTGAAATTGTGACCCCGGGGCTTAGGGATTTTTTCAAAAAATCTTTTTCGGCCGGTCAAGTTGTTGAGGGCTGATTTCTTGTACTGTGATAAAAAGCCTTCTGTTTCGACTGCCAAAGCATTCAGGGTAGCATTTGCAAGTGATTGTCACCATTTTTGAGTGAATTGCCAAAAGTCAGATTTTTGCTGAAATTGTGACCCCGGGGCTTAGGGATTTTTTCAAAAAATCTTTTTCCGCCGGTTAAGTTGTTGAGGGCTGATTTCTTGTCCTGTGATAAAAAGCCTTCTGTTTCGACTGCCAAAGCTTTCAGGGGAGCATTTGCAACCGGTTGGCACCATTTTTGAGTGAATTGCCAAAAGTCAGATTTTTGCTGAAATCGTGACCCCGGGGCTTACGGATTTTTTCAAAAAATCTCTTTCCGCCGGTTAAGTTTTTGAGGGCTGATTTCTTGTCCTGTGATAAAAAGCCTTCTGTTTCGACTGCCAAAGCTTTCAGGGGAGCATTTGCAACCAGTTGTCACCAGTTTTGAGTGAATTGCCAAAAGTCAGATTTTTGCTGAAATTGTGACCCCGGGGCTTAGGGATTTTTTCAAAAAATCTTTTTCGGCCGGTCAAGTTGTTGAGGGCTGATTTCTTGTCCTGTGATAAAAAGCCTTCTGTTTCGACTGCCAAAGCTTTCAGGGGAGCATTTGCAAGTGATTGGCACCATTTTTGAGTGAATTGCCAAAAGTCAGATTTTTGCTGAAATTGTGACCCCGGGGCTTAGGGATTTTTTCAAAAAATCTTTTTCGGCCGGTCAAGTTGTTGAGGGCTGATTTCTTGTCCTGTGATAAAAAGCCTTCTGTTTCGCCTGCCAAAGCTTTCAGGGGAGCATTTGCTAGTGATTGGCACCATTTTTGAGTGAATTGCCAAAAGTCAGATTTTTGCTGAAATTGTGACCCTAGGGCTTAGGGATTTTTTCAAAAAATCTTTTTCTGCCGGTTAACTTGTTGAGGGCTGATTTCTTGTCCTGTGATAAAAAGCCTTCTGTTTCGACTGCCAAAGCATTCAGGGTAGCATTTGCAAGTGATTGGCACCATTTTTGAGTGAATTGCCAAAAGTCAGATTTTTGCTGAAATTGTGACCCCGGGGCTTAGGGATTTTTTCAAAAAATCTTTTCTGCCGGTTAAGTTGTTGAGGGCTGATTTCTTGTCCTGTGATAAAAAGCCTTCTGTTTCGACTGCCAAAGCTTTCAGGGGAGCATTTGCAAGTGATTGTCACCATTTTTGAGTGAATTGCCAAAAGTCAGATTTTTGCTGAAATTGTGACCCCGGGGCTTAGGGATTTTTTCAAAAAATCTTTTTCTGCCCGTTAAGTTGTTGAGGGCTGATTTCTTGTCCTGTGATAAAAAGCCTTCTGTTTCGCCTGCCAAAGCTTTCAGGGGAGCATTTGCTAGTGATTGGCACCATTTTTGAGTGAATTCCCAAAAGTCAGATTTTTGCTAAAATTGTGACCCCGGGGCTTAGGGATTTTTTCAAAAAATCTTTCTCTGCCGGTTAAGTTGTTGAGGGCTGATTTCTTGTCCTGTGATAAAAAGCCTTCTGTTTCGACTGCCAAAGCTTTCACGGGAGCATTTGCAACCAGTTGGCACCATTTTTGAGTGAATTGCCAAAAGTCAGATTTTTGCTGAAATTGTGACCCCGGGGCTTAGGGATTTTTTCAAAAAATCTTTTTCGGCCGGTCAAGTTGTTGAAGGCTGATTTCTTGTCCTGTGATAAAAAGCCTTCTGTTTCGACTGCCAAAGCTTTCAGGGGAGCATTTGCTTGCGATTGGCACCATTTTTGAGTGAATTGCCAAAAGTCAGATTTTTGCTGAAATTGTGACCCCGGGGCTTAGGGATTTTTTCAAAAAATCTTTTTCTGCCGGTTAAGTTGTTGAGGGCTGATTTCTTGTCCTGTGTTAAAAAGCCTTCTGTTTCGACTGCCAAAGCTTTCAGGGGAGCATTTGCAACCAGTTGGCACCATTTTTGAGTGAATTGCTAAAAGTCAGATTTTTGCTGAAATTGTGACCCCGGGGGTTAGGGATTTTTTCAAAAAATCTTTTTCGGCTGGTCAAATTGTTGAGGGCTGATTTCTTGTCCTGTGATAAAAAGCCTTCTGTTTCGACTGCCAAAGCTTTCAGGGGAGCATTTGCTTGCGATTGGCACCATTTTTGAGTGAATTGCCAAAAGTCAGATTTTTGCTGAAATTGTGACCCCGGGGCTTAGGGATTTTTTCAAAAAATCATTTTCTGCCGGTTAACTTGTTGAGGGCTGATTTCTTGTCCTGTGATAAAAAGCCTTCTGTTTCGACTACCAAAGCTTTCAGGGGAGCATTTGGAACCGGTTGGCACCATTTTTGAGTGAATTGCTAAAAATCAGATTTTTGCTGAAATTGTGACCCCGGGGCTTAGGGATTTTTTCAAAAAATCTTTTTCTGCCGGTTAAGTTGTTGAGGGCTGATTTCTTGTCCTGTGATAAAAAGCTTTCTGTTTCGCCTGCCAAAGCTTTCAGGGGAGCATTTGCAAGTGATTTGCACCATTTTTGAGTGAATTGCCAAAAGTCAGATTTTTGCTGAAATTGTGACCCCGGGGCTTAGGGATTTTTTCAAAAAATCTTTTTCGGCCGGTCAAGTTGTTGAGGGCTGATTTCTTTTCCTGTGATAAAAAGCCTTCTGTTTCGACTGCCAAAGCATTCAGGGTAGCATTTGCAAGTGATTGTCACCATTTTTGAGTGAATTGCCAAAAGTCAGATTTTTGCTGAAATTGTGACCCCGGGGCTTAGGGATTTTTTCAAAAAATCATTTTCTGCCGGTCAAGTTGTTGAGGGCTGAGTTCTTGTCCTGTGATAAAAAGCCTTCTGTTTCGCCTGCCAAAGCTTTCAGGGGAGCATTTGCAAGTGATTGGCACCATTTTTGAGTGAATTGCCAAAAGTCAGATTTTTGCTGAAATTGTGACCCCGGGGCTTAGGGATTTTTTCAAAAAATCTTTTTCGGCCGGTCAAGTTGTTGAGGGCTGATTTCTTGTCCTGTGATAAAAAGCCTTCTGTTTCGACTGCCAAAGCTTTCAGGGGAGCATTTGCAAGTGATTGGCACCATTTTTGAGTGAATTGCCAAAAGTCAGATTTTTGCTGAAATTGTGACCCCGGGGCTTAGGGATTTTTTCAAAAAATCTTTTTCGGCCGGTCAAGTTGTTGAGGGCTGATTTCTTGTCCTGTAATAAAAAGCCTTCTGTTTCGCCTGCCAAAGCTTTCAGGGGAGCATTTGCTAGTGATTGGCACCATTTTTGAGTGAATTGCCAAAAGTCAGATTTCTGCTGAAATTGTGACCCTAGGGCTTAGGGATTTTTTCAAAAAATCTTTTTCTGCCGGTTAACTTGTTGAGGGCTGATTTCTTGTCCTGTGATAAAAAGCCTTCTGTTTCGACTGCCAAAGCATTCAGGGTAGCATTTGCAAGTGATTGGCACCATTTTTGAGTGAATTGCCAAAAGTCAGATTTTTGCTGAAATTGTGACCCCGGGGCTTAGGGATTTTTTCAAAAAATCTTTTCTGCCGGTTAAGTTGTTGAGGGCTGATTTCTTGTCCTGTGATAAAAAGCCTTCTGTTTCGACTGCCAAAGCTTTCAGGTTAGCATTTGCAAGTGATTGTCACCATTTTTGAGTGAATTGCCAAAAGTCAGATTTTTGCTGAAATTGTGACCCCGGGGCTTAGGGATTTTTTCAAAAAATCTTTTTCTGCCCGTTAAGTTGTTGAGGGCTGATTTCTTGTCCTGTGATAAAAAGCCTTCTGTTTCGCCTGCCAAAGCTTTCAGGGGAGCATTTGCAACCGGTTGGCACCATTTTTGAGTGAATTGCCAAAAGTCAGATTTTTGCTGAAATTGTGACCCCGGGGCTTAGGGATTTTTTCAAAAAATCTTTTTCGGCCAGTCAAGTTGTTGAGGGCTGATTTATTGTCCTGTGATAAAAAGCCTTCTGTTTCGACTGCCAAAGCTTTCAGGGGAGCATTTGCTTGCGATTGGCACCATTTTTGAGTGAATTGCCAAAAGTCAGATTTTTGCTGAAATCGTGACCCCGGGGCTTAGGGATTTTTTCAAAAAATCTTTTTCTGCCCGTTAAGTTGTTGAGGGCTGATTTCTTGTCCTGTGATAAAAAGCCTTCTGTTTCGCCTGCCAAAGCTTTCAGGGGAGCATTTGCAACCGGTTGGCACCATTTTTGAGTGAATTGCTAAAAGTCAGATTTTTGCTGAAATTGTGACCCCGGGGGTTAGGGATTTTTTCAAAAAATCTTTTTCGGCCGGTCAAGTTGTTGAGGGCTGATTTCTTGTCCTGTGATAAAAAGCCTTCTGTTTCGACTGCCAAAGCTTTCAGGGGAGCATTTGCTTGCGATTGGCACCATTTTTGAGTGAATTGCCAAAAGTCAGATTTTTGCTGAAATCGTGACCCCGGGGCTTAGGGATTTTTTCAAAAAATCATTTTCTGCCGGTTAACTTGTTGAGGGCTGATTTCTTGTCCTGTGATAAAAAGCCTTCTGTTTCGACTACCAAAGCTTTCAGGGGAGCATTTGGAACCGGTTGGCACCATTTTTGAGTGAATTGCTAAAAGTCAAATTTTTGCTGAAATTGTGACCCCGGGGCTTAGGGATTTTTTCAAAAAATCTTTTTCTGCCGGTTAAGTTGTTGAGGGCTGATTTCTTGTCCTGTGATAAAAAGCTTTCTGTTTCGCCTGCCAAAGCTTTCAGGGGAGCATTTGCAAGTGATTTGCACCATTTTTGAGTGAATTGCCAAAAGTCAGATTTTTGCTGAAATTGTGACCCCGGGGCTTAGGGATTTTTTCAAAAAATCTTTTTCGGCCGGTCAAGTTGTTGAGGGCTGATTTCTTGTCCTGTAATAAAAAGCCTTCTGTTTCGACTGCCAAAGCTTTCAGGGGAGCATTTGCTAGTGATTGGCACCATTTTTGAGTGAATTGCCAAAAGTCAGATTTTTGCTGAAATTGTGACCCCGGGGCTTAGGGATTTTTTCAAAAAATCTTTTTCTGCCGGTTAACTTGTTGAGGGCTGATTTCTTGTCCTGTGATAAAAAGCCTTCTGTTTCGACTGCCAAAGCTTTCAGGGGAGCATTTGCAACCGGTTGGCACCATTTTTGAGTGAATTGCCAAAAGTCAGATTTTTGCTGAAATTGTGACCCCGGGGCTTAGGGATTTTTTCAAAAAATCTTTTTCGGCCGGTCAAGTTGTTGAGGGCTGATTTCTTGTCCTGTGATAAAAAGCCTTCTGTTTCGACTGCCAAAGCATTCAGGGTAGCATTTGCAAGTGATTGGCACCATTTTTGAGTGAATAGCCAAAAGTCAGATTTTTGCTGAAATTGTGACCCCGGGGCTTAGGGATTTTTATAAAAAATCTTTTTCTGCCGGTTAAGTTGTTGAGGGCTGATTTCTTGTCCTGTGATAAAAAGCCTTCTGTTTCGACTGCCAAAGCTTACACGGGAGCATTTGCAACCTGTTGGCACCATTTTTGAGTGAATTGCCAAAAGTCAGATTTTTGCTGAAATTGTGACCCCGGGGCTTAGGGATTTTTTCAAAAAATATTTTTCGGCCGGTCAAGTTGTTGAGGGCTGATTTCTTGTCCTGTGATAAAAAGCCTTCTGTTTCGACTGCCAAAGCTTTCAGGGGAGCATTTGCTAGTGATTGGCACCATTTTTGAGTGAATTCCCAAAAGTCAGATTTTTACTGAAATTGTGACCCTAGGGCTTAGGGATTTTTTCAAAAAATCTTTTTCGGCCGGTCAAGTTGTTGAGGGCTGATTTCTTGTCCTGTGATAAAAAGCCTTCTGTTTCGACTGCCAAAGCTTTCAGGGGAGTATTTGCTAGTGATTGGCACCATTTTTGAGTGAATTGCCAAAAGTCAGATTTTTGCTGAAATTGTGACCCCGGGGCTTAGGGATTTTTTCAAAAAATCTTTTTCTGCCGGTTAAGTTGTTGAGGGCTGATTTCTTGTCCTGTGATAAAAAGCCTTCTGTTTCGACTGCCAAAGCTTTCAGGGGAGCATTTGCAACCGGTTGGCACCATTTTTGAGTGAATTGCCAAAAGTCAGATTTTTGCTGAAATCGTGACCCCGGGGCTTGGGGATTTTTTCAAAAAATCTTTTTCGGCCGGTCAAGTTGTTGAGGGCAGATTTCTTGTCCTGTGATAAAAAGCCTTCTGTTTCGACTGCCAAAGCATTCAGGGTAGCATTTGCAAGTGATTGGCACCATTTTTGAGTGAATTGCCAAAAGTCAGATTTTTGCTGAAATTGTGACCCCGGGGCTTAGGGATTTTTTCAAAAAATCTTTTCTGCCGGTTAAGTTGTTGAGGGCTGATTTCTTGTCCTGTGATAAAAAGCCTTCTGTTTCGACTGCCAAAGCTTTCAGGGGAGCATTTGCAAGTGATTGTCACCATTTTTGAGTGAATTGCCAAAAGTCAGATTTTTGCTGAAATTGTGACCCCGGGGCTTAGGGATTTTTTCAAAACATCTTTTTCAGCCGGTCAAGTTGTTGAGGGCTGATTTCTTGTCCTGTGATAAAAAGCCTTCTGTTTCCCCTGCCAAAGCTTTCAGGGGAGCATTTGCAAGTGATTGGCACCATTTTTGAGTGAATTGCCAAAAGTCAGATTTTTGCTGAAATTGTGACCCCGGGGCTTAGGGATTTTTTCAAAAAATCATTTTCTGCCGGTTAACTTGTTGAGGGCTGATTTCTTGTCCTGTGATAAAAAGCCTTCTGTTTCGACTGCCAAAGCTTTCAGGGGAGCATTTGCAACCGGTTGGCACCATTTTTGAGTGAATTGCCAAAAGTCAGATTTTTGCTGAAATTGTGACCCCGGGGCTTAGGGATTTTTTCAAAAAAACTTTTTCTGCCGGTTAAGTTGTTGAGGGCTGATTTCTTGTCCTGTGATAAAAAGCTTTCTGTTTTGCCTGCCAAAGCTTTCAGGGGAGCATTTGCAAGTGATTGGCACCATTTTTGAGTGAATTGCCAAAAGTCAGATTTTTGCTGAAATTGTGACCCCGGGGCTTAGGGATTTTTTCAAAAAATCTTTTTCTGCCGGTGAAGTTGTTGAGGGCTGATTTGTTGTCCTGTGATAAAAACCCTTCTGTTTCAACTGCCAAAGCTTTCAGGGGAGCATTTGCAAGTGATTGGCACCATTTTTGAGTGAATTGCCAAAAGTCAGATTTTTGCTGAGATTGTGACCCCGGGGCTTAGGGATTTTTTCAAAAAATCTTTTTCGGCCGGTCAAGTTGTCGAGGGCTGATTTCTTGTCCTGTGATAAAAAGCCTTCTGTTTCGACTGCCAAAGCTTTCAGGGGAGCATTTGCAAGTGATTGGCACCATTTTTGAGTGAATTGCCAAAAGTCAGATTTTTGCTGAAATTGTGACCCCGGGGCTTAGGGATTTTTTCAAAAAATCTTTTTCGGCCGGTCAAGTTGTTGAGGGCTGATTTCTTGTCCTGTGATAAAAAGCCTTCTGTTTCGACTGCCAAAGCTTTCAGGGGAGCATTTGCTTGCGATTGGCACCATTTTTGAGTGAATTGCCAAAAGTCAGATTTTTGCTGAAATCGTGACCCCGGGGCTTAGGGATTTTTTCAAAAAATCATTTTCTGCCGGTTAACTTGTTGAGGGCTGATTTCTTGTCCTGTGATAAAAAGCCTTCTGTTTCGACTACCAAAGCTTTCAGGGGAGCATTTGGAACCGGTTGGCACCATTTTTGAGTGAATTGCTAAAAGTCAAATTTTTGCTGAAATTGTGACCCCGGGGCTTAGGGATTTTTTCAAAAAATCTTTTTCTGCCGGTTAAGTTGTTGAGGGCTGATTTCTTGTCCTGTGATAAAAAGCTTTCTGTTTCGCCTGCCAAAGCTTTCAGGGGAGCATTTGCAAGTGATTTGCACCATTTTTGAGTGAATTGCCAAAAGTCAGATTTTTGCTGAAATTGTGACCCCGGGGCTTAGGGATTTTTTCAAAAAATCTTTTTCGGCCGGTCAAGTTGTTGAGGGCTGATTTCTTGTCCTGTAATAAAAAGCCTTCTGTTTCGACTGCCAAAGCTTTCAGGGGAGCATTTGCTAGTGATTGGCACCATTTTTGAGTGAATTGCCAAAAGTCAGATTTTTGCTGAAATTGTGACCCCGGGGCTTAGGGATTTTTTCAAAAAATCTTTTTCTGCCGGTTAACTTGTTGAGGGCTGATTTCTTGTCCTGTGATAAAAAGCCTTCTGTTTCGACTGCCAAAGCTTTCAGGGGAGCATTTGCAACCGGTTGGCACCATTTTTGAGTGAATTGCCAAAAGTCAGATTTTTGCTGAAATTGTGACCCCGGGGCTTAGGGATTTTTTCAAAAAATCTTTTCGGCCGGTCAAGTTGTTGAGGGCTGATTTCTTGTCCTGTGATAAAAAGCCTTCTGTTTCGACTGCCAAAGCATTCAGGGTAGCATTTGCAAGTGATTGGCACCATTTTTGAGTGAATTGCCAAAAGTCAGATTTTTGCTGAAATTGTGACCCCGGGGCTTAGGGATTTTTATAAAAAATCTTTTTCTGCCGGTTAAGTTGTTGAGGGCTGATTTCTTGTCCTGTGATAAAAAGCCTTCTGTTTCGACTGCCAAAGCTTACACGGGAGCATTTGCAACCTGTTGGCACCATTTTTGAGTGAATTGCCAAAAGTCAGATTTTTGCTGAAATTGTGACCCCGGGGCTTAGGGATTTTTTCAAAAAATATTTTTCGGCCGGTCAAGTTGTTGAGGGCTGATTTCTTGTCCTGTGATAAAAAGCCTTCTGTTTCGACTGCCAAAGCTTTCAGGGGAGCATTTGCTAGTGATTGGCACCATTTTTGAGTGAATTGCCAAAAGTCAGATTTTTACTGAAATTGTGACCCTAGGGCTTAGGATTTTTTCAAAAAATCTTTTTCGGCCGGTCAAGTTGTTGAGGGCTGATTTCTTGTCCTGTGATAAAAAGCCTTCTGTTTCGACTGCCAAAGCTTTCAGGGGAGTATTTGCTAGTGATTGGCACCATTTTTGAGTGAATTGCCAAAAGTCAGATTTTTGCTGAAATTGTGACCCCGGGGCTTAGGGATTTTTTCAAAAAATCTTTTTCTGCCGGTTAAGTTGTTGAGGGCTGATTTCTTGTCCTGTGATAAAAAGCCTTCTGTTTCGACTGCCAAAGCTTTCAGGGGAGCATTTGCAACCGGTTGGCACCATTTTTGAGTGAATTGCCAAAAGTCAGATTTTTGCTGAAATCGTGACCCCGGGGCTTGGGGATTTTTTCAAAAAATCTTTTTCGGCCGGTCAAGTTGTTGAGGGCAGATTTCTTGTCCTGTGATAAAAAGCCTTCTGTTTCGACTGCCAAAGCATTCAGGGTAGCATTTGCAAGTGATTGGCACCATTTTTGAGTGAATTGCCAAAAGTCAGATTTTTGCTGAAATTGTGACCCCGGGGCTTAGGGATTTTTTCAAAAAATCTTTTCTGCCGGTTAAGTTGTTGAGGGCTGATTTCTTGTCCTGTGATAAAAAGCCTTCTGTTTCGACTGCCAAAGCTTTCAGGGGAGCATTTGCAAGTGATTGTCACCATTTTTGAGTGAATTGCCAAAAGTCAGATTTTTGCTGAAATTGTGACCCCGGGGCTTAGGGATTTTTTCAAAACATCTTTTTCAGCCGGTCAAGTTGTTGAGGGCTGATTTCTTGTCCTGTGATAAAAAGCCTTCTGTTTCCCCTGCCAAAGCTTTCAGGGGAGCATTTGCAAGTGATTGGCACCATTTTTGAGTGAATTGCCAAAAGTCAGATTTTTGCTGAAATTGTGACCCCGGGGCTTAGGGATTTTTTCAAAAAATCATTTTCTGCCGGTTAACTTGTTGAGGGCTGATTTCTTGTCCTGTGATAAAAAGCCTTCTGTTTCGACTGCCAAAGCTTTCAGGGGAGCATTTGCAACCGGTTGGCACCATTTTTGAGTGAATTGCCAAAAGTCAGATTTTTGCTGAAATTGTGACCCCGGGGCTTAGGGATTTTTTCAAAAAACTTTTTCTGCCGGTTAAGTTGTTGAGGGCTGATTTCTTGTCCTGTGATAAAAAGCTTTCTGTTTTGCCTGCCAAA
>NW_028148647.1:0-77265 GCF_965153285.1 Podarcis tiliguerta | reverse complement strand
CAAAAATCTGACTTTCGGCAATTTACTCAAAAATGGTGCGAAAAGCTTACAAATGCTCCCCTGACAGGTTTGGCGGTCGAAACAGAAGGCTTTTTATCACAGGACAGGAAATCAGCCCTCGACAACTTCACTGGCAGACAATCTTTTTTTGAAAAAATCCCCAAGCCCCGGGGTCACAATTTCATCAAAAATCTGACTTTCGGCAATTTCCTCAAAAATGGTGCCAAAAGGTTGCAAATGCTCCCCTGAAAGGTTTGGCGGTCGAAACAGAAGGCTTTTTATCACAGGACAGGAAATCAGCCCTCGACAACTTCACCGGCAGAAAATCTTTTTTTGAAAAAGTCCATAAGCCCCGGGGTCACAATTTCATCAAAAATCTGACTTTCGGCAATTCACTCAAAAATGGTGCCAAAAGGTTGCAAATGCTCCCCTGAAAGGTTTGGCGGTCGAAACAGAAGGCTTTTTATCACAGGACAGGAAATCAGCCCTCGACAACTTCACCGGCAGAAAATCTTTTTTTGAAAAAATCCCCAAGCTGGCCGGGGTCACAATTTCATCAAAAATCTGACTTTCGGCAATTCACTCAAAAATCGTGCCAAAAGGTTGCAAATGCTCCCCTGAAAGGTTTGGCGATCGAAACAGAAGGCTTTTTATCACAGGACAGGAAATCAGCCCTTGACAACTTCACCGGCAGAAAATCTTTTTTTGAAAAAATCCCCAAGCCCCGGGGTCACAATTTCATCAAAAATCTGACTTTCAGCAATTTACTCAAAAATGGTGCCAAAAGATTGCAAATGCTCCCCTGAAAGGTTTGGCGGTCGAAACAGTAGGCTTTTTATCACAGGACAGGAAATCAGCCCTCGACAACTTCACCGGCAGAAAATCCTTTTTTGAAAAAATCCCCAAGCCCCAGGGTCACAATTTCATCAAAAATCTGACTTTTGGCAATGTACTCAAAAATGGTGCCAAACTGTTGCAAATGCTCCCCTGAAAGGTTTGGCGGTCGAACCAGAAGGCTTTTTATCACAGGGCAGGAAATCAGCCCTCGACAACTTCACCGGCAGAAAATCTTTTTTTGAAAAAATCCCCAAGCCCCGGGGTCACAATTTCATCAAAAATCTGACTTTCAGCAATTTACTCAAAAATGGTGCCAAAAGATTGCAAATGCTCCCCTTAAAGGTTTGGCGGTCGAAACAGTAGGCTTTTTATCACAGGAAAGGAAATCAGCCCTCGACAACTTCACCGGCAGAAAATCCTTTTTTAAAAAAATCCCCAAGCCCCGGGGTCACAATTTCATCAAAAATCTGACTTTTGGCAATTTCCTCAAAAATGGTGCCAAACGGTTGCAAATGCTCCCCTGAAAGGTTTGGCGGTCGAACCAGAAGGCTTTTTATCACAGGACAGGAAATCAGCCCTCGACAACTTCACCGGCAGAAAATCTTTTTTGAAAAAATCACCAAGCCCCGAGGTCGCAATTTCATCAAAAATCTGACTTTCGGCAATTTACTCAAAAATGGTGCGAAAAGCTTACAAATGCTCCCCTGACAGGTTTGGCGGTCGAAACAGAAGGCTTTTTATCACAGGACAGGAAATCAGCCCTCGACAACTTCACTGGCAGACAATCTTTTTTTGAAAAAATCCCCAAGCCCCGGGGTCACAATTTCATCAAAAATCTGACTTTCGGCAATTTCCTCAAAAATGGTGCCAAAAGGTTGCAAATGCTCCCCTGAAAGGATTGGCGATCGAAACAGAAGGCTTTTTATCAAAGGACAGGAAATCAACAATCGACAACGTCACCATCAGAAAATCTTTTTTGAAAAAATCCCCAAGCCCCGGGGGTCACAATTTCATCAAAAATCTGACTTTTGGCA
The DNA here is from genome assembly GCF_965153285.1 of Podarcis tiliguerta. Lineage (NCBI taxonomy): Eukaryota > Metazoa > Chordata > Lepidosauria > Squamata > Lacertidae > Podarcis > Podarcis tiliguerta. Next base: position 75,394 of record NW_028148647.1, on the reverse strand, counting down.
ATTCACTCAAAAATGGTGCCAAAAGGTTGCAAATGCTCCCCTGAAAGGTTTGGCGGTCGAAACAGAAGGCTTTTTATCAAAGGACAGGAAATCAACAATCGACAACGTCACCATCAGAAAATCTTTTTTTGAAAAAATCCCCAAGCCCCGGGGGTCACAATTTCATCAAAAATCTGACTTTTGGCAATTCACTCAAAAATGGTGCCAAAAGGTTGCAAATGCTCCCCTGAAAGGTTTGGCGGTCGAAACAGAAGGCTTTTTATCACAGGACAGGAAATCAGCCCTTGACAACTTCACCGGCAGAAAATCTTTTTTTGAAAAAGTCCATAAGCCCCGGGGTCACAATTTCATCAAAAATCTGACTTTTGGCAATTCACTCAAAAATGGTGCCAAAAGGTTGCAAATGCTCCCCTGAAAGGTTTGGCGGTCGAAACAGAAGGCTTTTTATCACAGGACAGGAAATCAGCCCTCGACAACTTCACCGGCAGAAAATCTTTTTTTGAAAAAGTCCATAAGCCCCGGGGTCACAATTTCATCAAAAATCTGACTTTCGGCAATTCACTGAAAAATGGTGCCAAAAGGTTGCAAATGCTCCCCTGAAAGGTTTGGCGGTCGAAACAGAAGGCTTTTTATCACAGGACAGGAAATCAGCCCTTGACAACTTCACCGGCAGAAAATCTTTTTTTGAAAAAATCCCCAAGCCCCGGGGTCACAATTTCATCAAAAATCTGACTTTTGGCAATTCACTCAAAAATGGTGCCAAAAGGTTGCAAATGCTCCCCTGAAAGGTTTGGCGGTCGAAACAGAAGGCTTTTTATCACAGGACAGGAAATCAGCCCTCGACAACTTCACCGGCAGAAAATCTTTTTTTGAAAAAGTCCATAAGCCCCGGGGTCACAATTTCATCAAAAATCTGACTTTCGGCAATTCACTCAAAAATGGTGCCAAAAGGTTGCAAATGCTCCCCTGAAAGGTTTGGCGGTCGAAACAGAAGGCTTTTTATCACAGGACAGGAAATCAGCCCTCGACAACTTCACCGGCAGAAAATCTTTTTTTGAAAAAATCACCAAGCGGGCCGGGGTCACAATTTCATCAAAAATCTGACTTTCGGCAATTCACTCAAAAATGGTGCCAAAAGGTTGCAAATGCTCCCCTGAAAGGTTTGGCGATCGAAACAGAAGGCTTTTTATCACAGGACAGGAAATCAGCCCTTGACAACTTCACCGGCAGAAAATCCTTTTTTGAAAAAATCCCCATGCCCCAGGGTCACAATTTCATCAAAAATCTGACTTTTGGCAATTTACTCAAAAATGGTGCCAAACGGTTGCAAATGCTCCCCTGAAAGGTTTGGCGGTCGAAACAGAAGGCTTTTTATCACAGGACAGGAAATCAGCCCTCGACAACTTCACCGGCAGAAAATCTTTTTTTGAAAAAATCCCCAAGCCCCGGGGTCACAATTTCATCAAAAATCTGACTTTCAGCAATTTCCTCAAAAATGGTGCCAAAAGGTTGCAAATGCTCCCCTGAAAGGATTGGCGATCAAAACAGAAGGCTTTTTATCAAAGGACAGGAAATCAACAATCGACAACGTCACCATCAGAAAATCTTTTTTTGAAAAAATCCCCAAGCCCCGGGGGTCACAATTTCATCAAAAATCTGACTTTTGGCAATTCACTCAAAAATGGTGCCAAAAGGTTGCAAATGCTCCCCTGAAAGGTTTGGCGGTCGAACCAGAAGGCTTTTTATCACAGGACAGGAAATCAGCCCTCGACAACTTCACCGGCAGAAAATCTTTTTTCGAAAAAATCCCCAAGCCCCGGGGTCACAATTTCATCAAAAATCTGACTTTCGGCAATTTACTCAAAAATGGTGCCAAAAGGTTGCAAATGCTCCCCTGAAAGGTTTGGCGGTCCAAACAGAAGGCTTTTTATCACAGGACATGAAATCAGCCCTCGACAACTTCACCGGCAGAAAATCTTTTTTAAAAAAAATCCCCAAGCCCCGGGGTCACAATTTCATCAAAAATCTGACTTTCATCAATTTGCTCAAAAATGGTGCCAAAAGATTGCAAATGCTCCCCTGAAAGGTTTGGCAGTCGAAACAGAAGGCTTTTTATCACAGGACAGGAAATCAGCCCTCGACAACTTCACCGGCAGAAAATCTTTTTTTGAAAAAATCCCCAAGCGGGCCGGGGTCACAATTTCATCAAAAATCTGACTTTCGGCAATTTACCCAAAAATGGTGCCAAAAGGTTGCAAATGCTCCCCTGAAAGGTTTGGCGGTCGAAACAGCAGGCTTTTTATCACAGGACAGGAAATCAGCCCTCGACAACTTCACAGGCAGAAAATCTTTTTTTGAAAAAATCCCCAAGCCCCGGGGTCACAATTTCATAAAAAATCTGACTTTTGGCAATTCACTCAAAAATGGTGCCAAAAGGTTGCAAATGCTCCCCTGAAAGGTTTGGCGGTCGAAACAGTAGGCTTTTTATCACAGGACAGGAAATCAGCCCTCGACAACTTCACCGGCAGAAAATCTTTTTTAAAAAAAATCCCCAAGCCCCGGGGTCACAATTTCATCAAAAATCTGACTTTCATCAATTTACTCAAAAATGGTGCCAAAAGATTGCAAATGCTCCCCTGAAAGGTTTGGCAGTCGAAACAGAAGGCTTTTTATCACAGGACAGGAAATCAGCCCTCGACAACTTCACCGGCAGATAATCTTTTTTTGAAAAAATCCCCAAGCCCCGGGGTCACAATTTCATCAAAAATCTGACTTTTGGCAATTCACTCAAAAATGGTGCCAAAAGGTTGCAAATGCTCCCCTGAAAGGTTTGGCGATCGAAACAGAAGGCTTTTTATCACAGGACAGGAAATCAGCCCTCGACAACTTCACCGGCAGAAAATCTTTTTTTGAAAAAATCCCCAAGCCCCGGGGTCACAATTTCATCAAAAATCTGACTTTTGGCAATTCACTCAAAAATGGTGCCAAAAGGTTGCAAATGCTCCCCTGAAAGGTTTGGCGGTCGAACCAGAAGGCTTTTTATCACAGGACAGGAAATCAGCCCTCGACAACTTCACCGGCAGAAAATCTTTTTTTGAAAAAATCCCCAAGCCCCGAGGTCGCAATTTCATCAAAAATCTGACATTCGGCAATTTACTCAAAAATGGTGCCAAAAGGTTGCAAATGCTCCCCTGAAAGGTTTGGCGGTCGAAACAGAAGGCTTTTTATCACAGGACAGGAAATCAGCCCTCGACAACTTCACCGGCAGAAAATCTTTTTTTGAAAAAATCCCCAAGCCCCGGGGTCACAATTTCATCAAAAATCTGACTTTCATCAATTTACTCAAAAATGGTGCCAAAAGGTTGCAATTACTCCCCTGAAAGGTTTGGCAGTCGAAACAGAAGGCTTTTTATCACAGGACAGGAAATCAGCCCTCGACAACTTCACCGGCAGAAAATCTTTTTTTGAAAAAATCCCCAAGCGGGCCGGGGTCACAATTTCATCAAAAATCTGACTTTCGGCAATTTACCCAAAAATGGTGCCAAAAGGTTGCAAATGATCCCCTGAAAGGTTTGGCGGTCGAAACAGAAGGCTTTTTATCACAGGACAGGAAATCAGCCCTCGACAACTTCACCGGCAGAAAATCTTTTTTTGAAAAAATCCCCAAGCCCCGGGGTCACAATTTCATCAAAAATCTGACTTTTGGCAATTTACTCAAAAATGGTGCCAAAAGGTTGCAAATGCTCCCCTGAAAGGTTTGGCGATCGAAACAGAAGTCTTTTTATCACAGGACAGGAAATCAGCCCTCGACAACTTCACCGGCAGAAAATCTTTTTTTGAAAAATTCCATAAGCCCCGGGGTCACAATTTCATCAAAAATCTGACTTTCATCAATTTACTCAAAAATGGTGCCAAAAGGTTGCAAATGCTCCCCTGAAAGGTTTGGCAGTCGAAACAGAAGCCTTTTTATCACAGGACAGGAAATCAGCCCTCGACAACTTCACCGGCAGAAAATCTTTTTTTGAAAAAATCCCCAAGCCCCGGGGTCACAATTTCATCAAAAATCTGACTTTTGGCAATTTAATCAAAAATGGTGCCAAAAGCTTGCAAATGCTCCCCTGAAAGGTTAGGCGGTCGAAACAGCAGGCTTTTTATCACAGGACAGGAAATCAGCCCTCGACAACTTCACAGGCAGAAAATCTTTTTTTGAAAAAATCCCCAAGCCCCGGGGTCACAATTTCATCAAAAATCTGACTTTTGGCAATTCACTCAAAAATGGTGCCAAAAGGTTGCAAATGCTCCCCTGAAAGGTTTGGCGGTCGAACCAGAAGGCTTTTTATCACAGGACAGGAAATCAGCCCTCGACAACTTCACCGGCAGAAAATCTTTTTTTGAAAAAATCCCCAAGCCCCGGGGTCACAATTTCATCAAAAATCTGACTTTTGGCAATTTACTCAAAAATGGTGCCAAAAGGTTGCAAATGCTCCCCTGAAAGGTTTGGCGATCGAAACAGAAGTCTTTTTATCACAGGACAGGAAATCAGCCCTCGACAACTTCACCGGCAGAAAATCTTTTTTTGAAAAATTCCATAAGCCCCGGGGTCACAATTTCATCAAAAATCTGACTTTCATCAATTTACTCAAAAATGGTGCCAAAAGGTTGCAAATGCTCCCCTGAAAGGTTTGGCAGTCGAAACAGAAGCCTTTTTATCACAGGACAGGAAATCAGCCCTCGACAACTTCACCGGCAGAAAATCTTTTTTTGAAAAAATCCCCAAGCCCCGGGGTCACAATTTCATCAAAAATCTGACTTTTGGCAATTTAATCAAAAATGGTGTCAAAAGCTTGCAAATGCTCCCCTGAAAGGTTAGGCGGTCGAAACAGCAGGCTTTTTATCACAGGACAGGAAATCAGCCCTCGACAACTTCACAGGCAGAAAATCTTTTTTTGAAAAAATCCCCAAGCCCCGGGGTCACAATTTCATAAAAAATCTGACTTTTGGCAATTCACTCAAAAATGGTGCCAAAAGGTTGCAAATGCTCCCCTGAAAGGTTTGGCGGTCGAAACAGAAGGCTTTTTATCACAGGACAGGAAATCAGCCCTCGACAACTTCACCGGCAGAAAATCTTTTTTTGAAAAAATCCCCAAGCCCCGGAGTCACAATTTCATTAAAAATCTGACTTTTGGCAATTCACTCAAAAATGGTGCCAAAAGGTTGCAAATGCTCCCCTGAAAGGTTTGGCGGTCGAAACAGAAGGCTTTTTATCACAGGACAGGAAATCAGCCCTCGACAACTTCACCGGCAGAAAATCTTTTTTTGAAAAAATCCCCAAGCCCCGGGGTCACAATTTCATCAGAAATCTGACTTTTGGCAATTTAATCAAAAATGGTGCCAAAAGCTTTCAAATGCTCCCCTGAAAGGTTAGGCGGTCGAAACAGCAGGCTTTTTATCACAGGACAGGAAATCAGCCCTCGACAACTTCACCGGCAGAAAATTTTTTTTTGAAAAAATCCCCAAGCCCCGAGGTCGCAATTTCATCAAAAATCTGACATTCGGCAATTTACTCAAAAATGGTGCCAAAAGGTTGCAAATGCTCCCCTGAAAGGTTTGGCGGTCGAAACAGCAGGCTTTTTATCACAGGACAGGAAATCAGCCCTCGACAACTTCACCGGCAGAAAATCTTTTTTTGAAAAAATCCCCAAGCCCCGAGGTCGCAATTTCATCAAAAATCTGACATTCGGCAATTTACTCAAAAATGGTGCCAAAAGGTTGCAAATGCTCCCCTGAAAGGTTTGGCGGTCGAAACAGAAGGCTTTTTATCACAGGACAGGAAATCAGCCCTCGACAACTTCACCGGCAGATAATCTTTTTTTGAAAAAATCCCCAAGCCCCGGCGTCACAATTTCATCAAAAATCTGACTTTCGGCAATTTACTCAAAAATGGTGCCAAAAGGTTGCAAATGCTCCCCTGAAAGGTTTGGCGGTCCAAACAGAAGGCTTTTTATCACAGGACATGAAATCAGCCCTCGACAACTTCACCGGCAGAAAATCTTTTTTAAAAAAAATCCCCAAGCCCCGGGGTCACAATTTCATCAAAAATCTGACTTTCATCAATTTACTCAAAAATGGTGCCAAAAGATTGCAAATGCTCCCCTGAAAGGTTTGGCAGTCGAAACAGATGGCTTTTTATCACAGGACAGGAAATCAGCCCTCGACAACTTCACCGGCAGAAAATCTTTTTTTGAAAAAATCCCCAAGCCCCGGGGTCACAATTTCATCAAAAATCTGACTTTCGGCAATTTACTCAAAAATGGTGCCAAAAGGTTGCAAATGCTCCCCTGAAAGGTTTGGCGGTCGAAACAGAAGGCATTTTATCACAGGACAGGAAATCAGCCCTCGACAACTTCACCGGCAGAAAATCTTTTTTTGAAAAAATCCCCAAGCCCCGGGGTCACAATTTCATCAAAAATCTGACTTTCAGCAATTTACTCAAAAATGGTGCCAAACGGTTGCAAATGCTCCCCTGAAAGGTTTGGCGGTCGAAACAGAAGGCTTTTTATCACAGAACAGAAAATCAGCCCTCTACAACTTCACCGGCAGAAAAACTTTTTTTAAAAAAATCCCCAAGCCCCGGGGTCGCAATTTCATCAAAAATCTGACTTTCGGCAATTTACTCAAAAATGGTGCCAAAAGGTTGCAAATGCTCCCCTGAAAGGTTTGGCGGTCGAACCAGAAGGCTTTTTATCACAGGACAGGAAATCAGCCCTCGACAACTTCACCGGCAGAAAATCTTTTTTTGAAAAAATCACCAAGCCCCGAGGTCGCAATTTCATCAAAAATCTGACTTTCGGCAATTTACTCAAAAATGGTGCCAAAAGCTTACAAATGCTCCCCTGACAGGTTTGGCGGTCGAAACAGAAGGCTTTTTATCACAGGACAGGAAATCAGCCCTCGACAACTTCACTGGCAGACAATCTTTTTTTGAAAAAATCCCCAAGCTCCGGGGTCACAATTTCATAAAAAATCTGACTTTCGGCAATTTCCTCAAAAATGGTGCCAAAAGGTTGCAAATGCTCCCCTGAAAGGATTGGCGATCGAAACAGAAGGCTTTTTATCAAAGGACAGGAAATCAACAATCGACAACGTCACCATCAGAAAATCTTTTTTTGAAAAAATCCCCAAGCCCCGGGGGTCACAATTTCATCAAAAATCTGACTTTCAGCAATTTCCTCAAAAATGGTGCCAAAAGGTTGCAAATGCTCCCCTGAAAGGATTGGCGATCAAAACAGAAGGCTTTTTATCAAAGGACAGGAAATCAACAATCGACAACGTCACCATCAGAAAATCTTTTTTTGAAAAAATCCCCAAGCCCCGGGGGTCACAATTTCATCAAAAATCTGACTTTTGGCAATGCACTCAAAAATGGTGCCAAAAGGTTGCAAATGCTCCCCTGAAAAGTTTGGCGGTCGAACCAGAAGGCTTTTTATCACAGGACAGGAAATCAGCCCTCGACAACTTCACCGGCAGAAAATCTTTTTTCGAAAAAATCCCCAAGCCCCGGGGTCACAATTTCATCAAAAATCTGACTTTCGGCAATTTACTCAAAAATGGTGCCAAAAGGTTGCAAATGCTCCCCTGAAAGGTTTGGCGGTCCAAACAGAAGGCTTTTTATCACAGGACATGAAATCAGCCCTCGACAACTTCACCGGCAGAAAATCTTTTTTTAAAAAAATCCCCAAGCCCCGGGGTCACAATTTCATCAAAAATCTGACTTTCATCAATTTGCTCAAAAATGGTGCCAAAAGATTGCAAATGCTCCCCTGAAAGGTTTGGCAGTCGAAACAGAAGGCTTTTTATCACAGGACAGGAAATCAGCCCTCGACAACTTCACCAGCAGAAAATCTTTTTTTGAAAAAATCCCCAAGCGGGCCGGGGTCACAATTTCATCAAAAATCTGACTTTCGGCAATTTACCCAAAAATGGTGCTAAAAGGTTGCAAATGCTCCCCTGAAAGGTTTGGCGGTCGAAACAGCAGGCTTTTTATCACAGGACAGGAAATCAGCCCTCGACAACTTCACAGGCAGAAAATCTTTTTTTGAAAAAATCCCCAAGCCCCGGGGTCACAATTTCATAAAAAATCTGACTTTTGGCAATTCACTCAAAAATGGTGCCAAAAGGTTGCAAATGCTCCCCTGAAAGGTTTGGCGGTCGAAACAGTAGGCTTTTTATCACAGGACAGGAAATCAGCCCTCGACAACTTCACCGGCAGAAAATCTTTTTTAAAAAAAATCCCCAAGCCCCGGGGTCACAATTTCATCAAAAATCTGACTTTCATCAATTTACTCAAAAATGGTGCCAAAAGGTTGCAAATGCTCCCCTGAAAGGTTTGGCGATCGAAACAGAAGGCTTTTTATCACAGGACAGGAAATCAGCCCTTGACAACTTCACCGGCAGAAAATCTTTTTTTGAAAAAATCCCCAAGCCCCGGGGTCACAATTTCATCAAAAATCTGACTTTCAGCAATTTACTCAAAAATGGTGCCAAAAGATTGCAAATGCTCCCCTGAAAGGTTTGGCGGTCGAAACAGTAGGCTTTTTATCACAGGACAGGAAATCAGCCCTCAACAACTTCACCGGCAGAAAATCCTTTTTTGAAAAAATCCCCATGCCCCAGGGTCACAATTTCATCAAAAATCTGACTTTTGGCAATTTACTCAAAAATGGTGCCAAACGGTTGCAAATGCTCCCCTGAAAGGTTTGGCGGTCGAACCAGAAGGCTTTTTATCACAGGACAGGAAATCAGCCCTCGACAACTTCACCGGCAGAAAATCTTTTTTTGAAAAAATCCCCAAGCCCCGGGGTCACAATTTCATCAAAAATCTGACTTTCAGCAATTTCCTCAAAAATGGTGCCAAAAGGTTGCAAATGCTCCCCTGAAAGGATTGGCGATCAAAACAGAAGGCTTTTTATCAAAGGACAGGAAATCAACAATCGACAACGTCACCATCAGAAAATCTTTTTTTGAAAAAATCCCCAAGCCCCGGGGGTCACAATTTCATCAAAAATCTGACTTTTGGCAATGCACTCAAAAATGGTGCCAAAAGGTTGCAAATGCTCCCCTGAAAGGTTTGGCGGTCGAACCAGAAGGCTTTTTATCACAGGACAGGAAATCAGCCCTCGACAACTTCACCGGCAGAAAATCTTTTTTCGAAAAAATCCCCAAGCCCCGGGGTCACAATTTCATCAAAAATCTGACTTTCGGCAATTTACTCAAAAATGGTGCCAAAAGGTTGCAAATGCTCCCCTGAAAGGTTTGGCGGTCCAAACAGAAGGCTTTTTATCACAGGACATGAAATCAGCCCTCGACAACTTCACCGGCAGAAAATCTTTTTTTAAAAAAATCCCCAAGCCCCGGGGTCACAATTTCATCAAAAATCTGACTTTCATCAATTTGCTCAAAAATGGTGCCAAAAGATTGCAAATGCTCCCCTGAAAGGTTTGGCAGTCGAAACAGAAGGCTTTTTATCACAGGACAGGAAATCAGCCCTCGACAACTTCACCGGCAGAAAATCTTTTTTTGAAAAAATCCCCAAGCGGGCCGGGGTCACAATTTCATCAAATATCTGACTTTCGGCAATTTACCCAAAAATGGTGCTAAAAGGTTGCAAATGCTCCCCTGAAAGGTTTGGCGGTCGAAACAGCAGGCTTTTTATCACAGGACAGGAAATCAGCCCTCGACAACTTCACAGGCAGAAAATCTTTTTTTGAAAAAATCCCCAAGCCCCGGGGTCACAATTTCATAAAAAATCTGACTTTTGGCAATTCACTCAAAAATGGTGCCAAAAGGTTGCAAATGCTCCCCTGAAAGGTTTGGCGGTCGAAACAGTAGGCTTTTTATCACAGGACAGGAAATCAGCCCTCGACAACTTCACCGGCAGAAAATCTGTTTTAAAAAAAATCCCCAAGGCCCGGGGTCACAATTTCATCAAAAATCTGACTTTCATCAATTTACTCAAAAATGGTGCCAAAAGATTGCAAATGCTCCCCTGAAAGGTTTGGCAGTCGAAACAGAAGGCTTTTTATCACAGGACAGGAAATCAGCCCTCGACAACTTCACCGGCAGATAATCTTTTTTTGAAAAAATCCCCAAGCCCCGGGGTCACAATTTCATCAAAAATCTGACTTTCATCAATTTACTCAAAAATGGTGCCAAAAGGTTGCAAATGCTCCCCTGAAAGGTTTGGCAGTCGAAACAGAAGGCTTTTTATCACAGGACAGGAAATCAGCCCTCGACAACTTCACCGGCAGAAAATCTTTTTTTGAAAAAATCCCCAAGCCCCGGGGTCACAATTTCATCAAAAATCTGACTTTTGGCAATTCACTCAAAAATGGTGCCAAAAGGTTGCAAATGCTCCCCTGAAAGGTTTGGCGGTCGAACCAGAAGGCTTTTTATCACAGGACAGGAAATCAGCCCTCGACAACTTCACCGGCAGAAAATCTTTTTTTGAAAAAATCCCCAAGCCCCGAGGTCGCAATTTCATCAAAAATCTGACATTCGGCAATTTACTCAAAAATGGTGCCAAAAGGTTGCAAATGCTCCCCTGAAAAGTTTGGCGGTCGAAACAGCAGGCTTTTTATCACAGGACAGGAAATCAGCCCTCGACAACTTCACCGGCAGAAAATCTTTTTTTGAAAAAATCCCCAAGCGGGCCGGGGTCACAATTTCATCAAAAATCTGACTTTCGGCAATTTACCCAAAAATGGTGCCAAAAGGTTGCAAATGATCCCCTGAAAGGTTTGGCGGTCGAAACAGAAGGCTTTTTATCACAGGACAGGAAATCAGCCCTCGACAACTTCACCGGCAGAAAATCTTTGTTTGAAAAAATCCCCAAGCCCCGGGGTAACAATTTCATAAAAAATCTGACTTTCAGCAATTTACTCAAAAATGGTGCCAAAAGGTTGCAAATGCTCCCCTGAAAGGTTTGGCGATCGAAACAGAAGTCTTTTTATCACAGGACAGGAAATCAGCCCTCGACAACTTCACCGGCAGAAAATCTTTTTTTGAAAAAGTCCATAAGCCCCGGGGTCACAATTTCATCAAAAATCTGACTTTCGGCAATTCACTCAAAAATGGTGCCAAAAGGTTGCAAATGCTCCCCTGAAAGGTTTGGCGGTCGAAACAGAAGGCTTTTTATCACAGGACAGGAAATCAGCCCTCGACAACTTCACCGGCAGATAATCTTTTTTTGAAAAAATCCCCAAGCCCCGGGGTCACAATTTCATCAAAAATCTGACTTTCATCAATTTACTCAAAAATGGTGCCAAAAGGTTGCAAATGCTCCCCTGAAAGGTTTGGCAGTCGAAACAGTAGGCTTTTTATCACAGGACAGGAAATCAGCCCTCGACAACTTCACCGGCAGAAAATCTTTTTTTGAAAAAATCCCCAAGCCCCGGGGTCACAATTTCATCAAAAATCTGACTTTTGGCAATTCACTCAAAAATGGTGCCAAAAGGTTGCAAATGCTCCCCTGAAAGGTTTGGCGGTCCAAACAGCAGGCTTTTTATCACAGGACAGGAAATCAGCCCTCGACAACTTCACCGGCAGAAAATCTTTTTTTGAAAAAATCCCCAAGCCCCGGGGTCACAATTTCATCAAAAATCTGACTTTTGGCAATTTAATCAAAAATGGTGCCAAAAGCTTGCAAATGCTCCCCTGAAAGGTTAGGCGGTCGAAACAGCAGGCTTTTTATCACAGGACAGGAAATCAGCCCTCGACAACTTCACCGGCAGAAAATCTTTTTTTGAAAAAATCCCCAAGCCCCGAGGTCGCAATTTCATCAAAAATCTGACATTCGGCAATTTACTCAAAAATGGTGCCAAAAGGTTGCAAATGCTCCCCTGAAAGGTTTGGCGGTCGAAACAGCAGGCTTTTTATCACAGGACAGGAAATCAGCCCTCGACAACTTCACCGGCAGAAAATCTTTTTTTGAAAAAATCCCCAAGCCCCGGGGTCACAATTTCATCAAAAATCTGACTTTCATCAATTTACTCAAAAATGGTGCCAAAAGGTTGCAATTGCTCCCCTGAAAGGTTTGGCAGTCGAAACAGAAGGCTTTTTATCACAGGACAGGAAATCAGCCCTCGACAACTTCACCGGCAGAAAATCTTTTTTTGAAAAAATCCCCAAGCGGGCCGGGGTCACAATTTCATCAAAAATCTGACTTTCGGCAATTTACCCAAAAATGGTGCCAAAAGGTTGCAAATGATCCCCTGAAAGGTTTGGCGGTCGAAACAGAAGGCTTTTTATCACAGGACAGGAAATCAGCCCTCGACAACTTCACCGGCAGAAAATTTTTTTTTGAAAAAATCCCCAAGCCCCGGGGTCACAATTTCATCAAAAATCTGACTTTTGGCAATTTACTCAAAAATGGTGCCAAAAGGTTGCAAATGCTCCCCTGAAAGGTTTGGCGATCGAAACAGAAGTCTTTTTATCACAGGATAGGAAATCAGCCCTCGACAACTTCACCGGCAGAAAATCTTTTTTTGAAAAAGTCCATAAGCCCCGGGGTCACAATTTCATCAAAAATCTGACTTTCATCAATTTACTCAAAAATGGTGCCAAAAGGTTGCAAATGCTCCCCTGAAAGGTTTGGCAGTCGAAACAGAAGGCTTTTTATCACAGGACAGGAAATCAGCCCTCGAAAACTTCACCGGCAGAAAATCTTTTTTTGAAAAAATCCCCAAGCCCCGGGGTCACAATTTCATCAAAAATCTGACTTTTGGCAATTTAATCAAAAATGGTGCCAAAAGCGTGCAAATGCTCCCCTGAAAGGTTAGGCGGTCGAAACAGCAGGCTTTTTATCACAGGACAGGAAATCAGCCCTCGACAACTTCACCGGCAGAAAATCTTTTTTTGAAAAAATCCCCAAGCCCCGGGGTCACAATTTCATCAAAAATCTGACTTTTGGCAATTCACTCAAAAATGGTGCCAAAAGGTTGCAAATGCTCCCCTGAAAGGTTTGGCGGTCGAAACAGCAGGCTTTTTATCACAGGACAGGAAATCAGCCCTCTACAACTTCACAGGCAGAAAATCTTTTTTTGAAAAAATCCCCAAGCCCCGGGGTCACAATTTCATAAAAAATCTGACTTTTGGCAATTCACTCAAAAATGGTGCCAAAAGGTTGCAAATGCTCCCCTGAAAGGTTTGGCGATCGAAACAGAAGGCTTTTTATCACAGGACAGGAAATCAGCCCTCGACAACTTCACCGGCAGAAAATCTTTTTTTGAAAAAATCCCCAAGCCCCGGGGTCACAATTTCATTAAAAATCTGACTTTTGGCAATTCACTCAAAAATGGTGCCAAAAGGTTGCAAATGCTCCCCTGAAAGGTTTGGCGGTCGAAACAGAAGGCTTTTTATCACAGGACAGGAAATCAGCCCTCGACAACTTCACCGGCAGAAAATCTTTTTTTGAAAAAATCCCCAAGCCCCGGGGTCACAATTTCATCAAAAATCTGACTTTTGGCAATTTAATCAAAAATGGTGCCAAAAGCTTTCAAATGCTCCCCTGAAAGGTTAGGCGGTCGAAACAGCAGGCTTTTTATCACAGGACAGGAAATCAGCCCTCGACAACTTCACCGGCAGAAAATCTTTTTTTGAAAAAATCCCCAAGCCCCGAGGTCGCAATTTCATCAAAAATCTGACATTCGGCAATTTACTCAAAAATGGTGCCAAAAGGTTGCAAATGCTCCCCTGAAAGGTTTGGCGGTCGAAACAGCAGGCTTTTTATCACAGGACAGGAAATCAGCCCTCGACAACTTCACCGGCAGAAAATCTTTTTTTGAAAAAATCCCCAAGCCCCGAGGTCGCAATTTCATCAAAAATCTGACATTCGGCAATTTACTCAAAAATGGTGCCAAAAGGTTGCAAATGCTCCCCTGAAAGGTTTGGCGGTCGAAACAGAAGGCTTTTTATCACAGGACAGGAAATCAGCCCTCGACAACTTCACCGGCAGATAATCTTTTTTTGAAAAAATCCCCAAGCCCCGGGGTCACAATGTCATCAAAAATCTGACTTTCGGCAATTTACTCAAAAATGGTGCCAAAAGGTTGCAAATGCTCCCCTGAAAGGTTTGGCGGTCCAAACAGAAGGCTTTTTATCACAGGACATGAAATCAGCCCTCGACAACTTCACCGGCAGAAAATCTTTTTTAAAAAAAATCCCCAAGCCCCGGGGTCACAATTTCATCAAAAATCTGACTTTCATCAATTTACTCAAAAATGGTGCCAAAAGATTGCAAATGCTCCCCTGAAAGGTTTGGCGGTCGAAACAGAAGGCTTTTTATCACAGGACAGGAAATCAGCCCTCGACAACTTCACCGGCAGATAATCTTTTTTTGAAAAAATCCCCAAGCCCCGGGGTCACAATTTCATCAAAAATCTGACTTTCGGCAATTTCCTCAAAAATGGTGCCAAAAGGTTGCAAATGCTCCCCTGAAAGGTTTGGCGGTCCAAACAGAAGGCTTTTTATCACAGGACATGAAATCAGCCCTCGACAACTTCACCGGCAGAAAATCTTTTTTAAAAAAAATCCCCAAGCCCCGGGGTCACAATTTCATCAAAAATCTGACTTTCATCAATTTACTCAAAAATGGTGCCAAAAGATTGCAAATGCTCCCCTGAAAGGTTTGGCAGTCGAAACAGATGGCTTTTTATCACAGGACAGGAAATCAGCCCTCGACAACTTCACCGGCAGAAAATCTTTTTTTGAAAAAATCCCCAAGCCCCGGGGTCACAATTTCATCAAAAATCTGACTTTCGGCAATTTACTCAAAAATGGTGCCAAAAGGTTGCAAATGCTCCCCTGAAAGGTTTGGCGGTCGAAACAGAAGGCATTTTATCACAGGACAGGAAATCAGCCCTCGACAACTTCACCGGCAGAAAATCTTTTTTTGAAAAAATCCCCAAGCCCCGGGGTCACAATTTCATCAAAAATCTGACTTTCAGCAATTTACTCAAAAATGGTGCCAAACGGTTGCAAATGCTCCCCTGAAAGGTTTGGCGGTCGAAACAGAAGGCTTTTTATCACAGAACAGAAAATCAGCCCTCTACAACTTCACCGGCAGAAAAACTTTTTTTAAAAAAATCCCCAAGCCCCGGGGTCGCAATTTCATCAAAAATCTGACTTTTGGCAATTCACTCAAAAATGGTGCCAAAAGGTTGCAAATGCTCCCCTGAAAGGTTTGGCGGTCGAAACAGAAGGCTTTTTATCACAGGACAGGAAATCAGCCCTCGACAACTTCACCGGCAGAAAATCTTTTTTTGAAAAAATCCCCAAGCCCCGAGGTCGCAATTTCATCAAAAATCTGACATTCGGCAATTTACTCAAAAATGGTGCCAAAAGGTTGCAAATGCTCCCCTGAAAGGTTTGGCGGTCGAAACAGAAGGCTTTTTATCACAGGACAGGAAATCAGCCCTCGACAACTTCACCGGCAGATAATCTTTTTTTGAAAAAATCCCCAAGCCCCGGGGTCACAATTTCATCAAAAATCTGACTTTCGGCAATTTACTCAAAAATGGTGCCAAAAGGTTGCAAATGCTCCCCTGAAAGGTTTGGCGGTCCAAACAGAAGGCTTTTTATCACAGGACATGAAATCAGCCCTCGACAACTTCACCGGCAGAAAATCTTTTTTAAAAAAAATCCCCAAGCCCCGGGGTCACAATTTCATCAAAAATCTGACTTTCATCAATTTACTCAAAAATGGTGCCAAAAGATTGCAAATGCTCCCCTGAAAGGTTTGGCAGTCGAAACAGATGGCTTTTTATCACAGGACAGGAAATCAGCCCTCGACAACTTCACCGGCAGAAAATCTTTTTTTGAAAAAATCCCCAAGCCCCGGGGTCACAATTTCATCAAAAATCTGACTTTCGGCAATTTACTCAAAAATGGTGCCAAAAGGTTGCAAATGCTCCCCTGAAAGGTTTGGCGGTCGAAACAGAAGGCATTTTATCACAGGACAGGAAATCAGCCCTCGACAACTTCACCGGCAGAAAATCTTTTTTTGAAAAAATCCCCAAGCCCCGGGGTCACAATTTCATCAAAAATCTGACTTTCAGCAATTTACTCAAAAATGGTGCCAAACGGTTGCAAATGCTCCCCTGAAAGGTTTGGCGGTCGAAACAGAAGGCTTTTTATCACAGAACAGAAAATCAGCCCTCTACAACTTCACCGGCAGAAAAACTTTTTTTAAAAAAATCCCCAAGCCCCGGGGTCGCAATTTCATCAAAAATCTGACTTTCGGCAATTTACTCAAAAATGGTGCCAAAAGGTTGCAAATGCTCCCCTGAAAGGTTTGGCGGTCGAAACAGAAGGCATTTTATCACAGGACAGGAAATCAGCCCTCGACAACTTCACCGGCAGAAAATCTTTTTTTGAAAAAATCCCCAAGCCCCGGGGTCGCAATTTCATCAAAAATCTGACTCGGCAATTTACTCAAAAATGGTGCCAAAAGGTTGCAAATGCTCCCCTGAAAGGTTTGGCGGTCGAAACAGAAGGCTTTTTATGACAGGACAGGAAATCAGCCCTCGACAACTTCACCGGCAGACAATCTTTTTTTGAAAAAATCCCCAAGCCCTTGGGTCACAATTTCATCAAAAATCTGACTTTCGGCAATTCACTCAAAAATAGTTCCAAAAGCTTGCAAATGCTCCCCTGAAAGGTTTGGCGGTTGAAAAAGAACGCTTTTTATCACAGGACAGAAAATCAGCCCTCGACAACTTCACCCGCAGAAAATCTTTTTTTAAAAAAATCCCCAAGCCCCGGGGTCACAATTTCATCAAAAATCTGACTTTTGGCTATTCACTCAAAAATGGTGCCAAACGGTTGCAAATGCTCCCCTGAAAGGTTTGGCGCTCGAAACAGAAGGCTTTTTATCACAGAACAGAAAATCAGCCCTCTACAACTTCACCGGCAGAAAAACTTTTTTTAAAAAAATCCCCAAGCCCCGGGGTCGCAATTTCATCAAAAATCTGACTTTCGGCAATTTACTCAAAAATGGTGCCAAAAATGCTCCCCTGAGAGGTTTGGCGGTCGAAACAGAAGGCTTTTTATCACAGGACAAGAAATCAGCCCTCGAAAACTTAACCGACAGAAAAAGATTTTTTTGAAAAAATCCCTAACCCCCGGGGTCACAATTTTATCAAAAATCTGACTTCTGGCAATTCACTCAAAAATGGTGCCAAACTGTTGCAAATGCTCCCCTGAGAGATTTGGCGGTCGAAACAGAAGGCTTTTTATCACAGGACAAGAAGTCAGCCATGGAAAACTTAACTGGCAGAAAAAGATTTTTCTGAAAAAATCCCTAACCCCAGGGGTCACGATTCCATAAAAAATCTGACTTTCGGCAATTCAATCAAAAATGGTGCCAAACGGTTGCAAATGCTCCCCTGAGAGGGTTGGCGGTCGAAACAGAAGGCTTTTTATCACAGGACAAGAAGTCAGCCATGGAAAACTTAACTGGCAGAAAAAGATTTTTCTGAAAAAATCCCTAACCCCAGGGGTCACGATTCCATAAAAAATCTGACTTTCGGCAATTCAATCAAAAATGGTGCCAAACGGTTGCAAATGCTCCCCTGAGAGGTTTGGCGGTCGAAACAGAAGGTTTTTTATCACAGGACAAGAAGTCAGCCATGGAAAACTTAACTGGCAGAAAAAGATTTTTCTGAAAAAATCCCTAACCCCAGGGGTCACGATTCCATAAAAAATCTGACTTTCGGCAATTCACTCAAAAATGGTGCCAAACGGTTGCAAATGCTCCCCTGAGACGTTTGGCGGTCGAAACAGAAGGCTTTTTATCACAGGACAAGAATTCAGTCCTCTACAACTTAACCGAGAGAAAAAGATTTTTTTGAAAAAATCCCTAACCCCTGGGGTCACAATTTCATAAAAAATCTGACTTTCGGCAATTCACTCAAAAATGGTGCCAAACGGTTGCAAATGCTCCCCTGAGAAGTTTGGCGGTCGAAACAGAAGGTTTTTTATCACAGGACAAGAAGTCAGCCATGGAAAACTTAACTGGCAGAAAAAGATTTTTCTGAAAAAATCGCTAACCCCAGGGGTCACAATTTCATCAAAAATCTGACTTTCGGCAATTCACTCTAAAATGGTGCCAAACGGTTGCAAATGCTCCCCTGAGAGGTTTGGCGGTCGAAACAGAAGGCTTTTTATCACAGGACATGAAATCAGCCCTCAACAACTTCACCGGCAGAAAATCTTTTTTTAAAAAAATCCCCAAGCCCCGGGGTCACAATTTCATCAAAAATCTGACTTTTGGCAATTTACTCAAAAATGGTGCCAAAAGCTTGCAAATGCTCCCCTGAAAGGTTCGGCGGTCGAAACAGAAGGCTTTTTATCACAGGACAGAAAATCAGCCCTCGACAATTTCACCGACAGAAAATCTTTTTTTGAAAAAATCCCCAAGCCCCGGCGTCACAATTTCATCAAAAATCTGACTTTCGGCAATTTACTCAAAAATGGTGCCAAAAGGTTGCAAATGCTCCCCTGAAAGGTTTGGCGGTCGAAACAGAAGGCTTTTATCACAGGACAGGAAATCAGCCCTCGACAACTTCACCGGCAGAAAATCTTTTTTTGAAAAAATCCCCAAGCCCCGGGGTCACAATTTCATCAAAAATCTGACTTTCAGCAATTTACTCAAAAATGGTGCCAAAAGGTTGCAAATGCTCCCCTGAAAGGTTTGGCGGTCGAAACAGAAGGCTTTTTATCACAGGACAGGAAATCAGCCCTCGACAACTTCACCGGCAGAAAATCTTTTTTTGAAAAAATCCCCAAGCCCTGGGGTAACAATTTCATCAAAAATCTGACTTTCGGCAATTCATTCAAAAATAGTTCCAAAAGGTTTCAAATGCTCCCCTGAAAGGTTT
The DNA here is from genome assembly GCF_965153285.1 of Podarcis tiliguerta. NCBI lineage: Eukaryota > Metazoa > Chordata > Lepidosauria > Squamata > Lacertidae > Podarcis > Podarcis tiliguerta. Next base: position 56,459 of record NW_028148647.1, on the reverse strand, counting down.
GGCGGTCGAAACAGAAGGCTTTTTATCACAGGACAGGAAATCAGCCCTCGACAACTTCACCGGCAGAAAATCTTTTTTTGAAAAAATCCCCAAGCCGTGGGGTAACAATTTCATCAAAAATCTGACTTTCGGCAATTCATTCAAAAATAGTTCCAAAAGGTTGCAAATGCTCCCCTGAAAGGTTTGGCGGTCGAAACAGAAGGCTTTTTATCACAGGACAGAAAATCAGCCCTCGACAACTTCACCGGCAGAAAATCTTTTTTTGAAAAAATCCCCAAGCCCCGGGGTCACAATTTCATCAAAAATCTGACTTTCGGCAATTTACTCAAAAGTGGTGCCGAAAGGTTGCAAATGCTCCCCTGAAAGGTTTGGCGGTCGAAACAGAAGGCTTTTTATCACAGGACAGGAAATCAGCCCTCGACAACTCCACCGGCAGAAAATCTTTTTTTGAAAAAATCCCCAAGCCCCGGGGTCACAATTTCATCAAAAATCTGACTTTTGGCAATTTACTCAAAAATGGTGCCAAAAGCTTGCAAATGCTCCCCTGAAAGGTTTGGCAGTCGAAACAGAAGGCTTTTTATCACAGGACAGGAAATCAGCCCTCGACAACTTCACCGGCAGAAAATCTTTTTTTGAAAAAATCCCCAAGCCCCGGGGTCACAATTTCATCAAAAATCTGACTTTCGGCAATTTACTCAAAAATAGTGCCAAAAGCTTGCAAATGCTCCCCTGAAAGGTTTGGTGGTCCAAACAGAAGGCTTTTTATCACAGGACATGAAATCAGCCCTCGACAACTCCACCGGCAGAAAATCTTTTTTTGAAAAAATCCCCAAGCCCCGGGGTCACAATTTCATCAAAAATCTGACTTTTGGCAATTTACTCAAAAATGGTGCCAAAAGCTTGCAAATGCTCCCCTGAAAGGTTTGGCAGTCGAAACAGAAGGCTTTTTATCACAGGACAGGAAATCAGCCCTCGACAACTTCACCGGCAGAAAATCTTTTTTTGAAAAAATCCCCAAGCCCCGGGGTCACAATTTCATCAAAAATCTGACTTTCGGCAATTTACTCAAAAATAGTGCCAAAAGCTTGCAAATGCTCCCCTGAAAGGTTTGGTGGTCCAAACAGAAGGCTTTTTATCACAGGACATGAAATCAGCCCTCAACAACTTCACCGGCAGAAAATCTTTTTTTGAAAAAATCCCCAAGCCCCGGGGTCACAATTTCATCAAAAATCTGACTTTCGGCAATTTACTCAAAAATGGTGCCAAAAGCTGGCAAATGCTCCCCTGAAAGGTTTGGCGGTCGAAACAGAAGGCTTTTTATCACAGGACAGAAAATCAGCCCTCGACAACTTCACGGGCAGAAAATCTGTTTTTGAAAAAATCCCCAAGCCCCGGGGTCACAATTTCATCAAAAATCTGACTTTCGGCAATTTACTCAAAAATAGTGCCAAAAGCTTGCAAATGCTCCCCTTAAAGGTTTGGTGGTCCAAACAGAAGGCTTTTTATCACAGGACATGAAATCAGCCCGCAACAACTTCACCGGCAGAAAATCTTTTTTTGAAAAAATCCCCAAGCCCCGGGGTCACAATTTCATCAAAAATCTGACTTTTGGCAATTCACTCAAAAATGGTTCCAAAAGGTTGCAAATGCTCCCCTGAAAGGTTTGGCGGTCGAAACAGAAGGCTTTTTATCACAGGACAGAAAATCAGCCCTCTACAACTTCAATGGCAGAAAATCTTTTTTTGAAAAAATCCCCAAGCCCCGGGGTCACAATTTAATCAAAAATCTGACTTTCAGCAATTTACTCAAAAATGGTGCCAAAAGGTTGCAAATGCTCCCCTGAAAGGTTTGGCGGTCGAAACAGAAGGCTTTTTATCACAGGGCAGGAAATCAGCCCTCGACAACTTCACCGGCAGAAAATGTTTTTTTGAAAAACTCCCCAAGCCCCGAGATCGCAATTTCATCAAAAATCTGACTTTCGGCAATTTACTCAAAAATAGTTCCAAAAGGTTGCAAATGCTCCCCTGAATGGTTTGGCGGTCGAAACAGAAGGCTTTTTATCACAGGACAGGAAATCAGCCCTCGACAACTTCACCGGCAGAAAATCTTTTTTTGAAAAAATCCCCAAGCCCCGGGGTAACAATTTCATCAAAAATGTGACTTTCGGCAATTCATTCAAAAATAGTTCCAAAAGGTTGCAAATGCTCCCCTGAAAGGTTTGGCGGTCGAAACAGAAGGCTTTTTATCACAGGACAGAAAATCAGCCCTCGACAACTTCACCGGCAGAAAATCTTTTTTTGAAAAAATCCCCAAGCCCCGGGGTCACAATTTCATCAAAAATCTGACTTTCGGCAATTTACTCAAAAGTGGTGCCGAAAGGTTGCAAATGCTCCCCTGAAAGGTTTGGCGGTTCGAAACAGAAGGCTTTTTATCACAGGACAGGAAATCAGCCCTCGACAACTCCACCGGCAGAAAATCTTTTTTTGAAAAAATCCCCAAGCCCCGGGGTCACAATTTCATCAAAAATCTGACTTTTGGCAATTTACTCAAAAATGGTGCCAAAAGCTTGCAAATGCTCCCCTGAAAGGTTTGGCGGTCGAAACAGAAGGCTTTTTATCACAGGACAGAAAATCAGCCCTCGACAACTTCACTGGCAGAAAATCTTTTTTTGAAAAAATCCCCAAGCCCCGGGGTCACAATTTCATCAAAAATCTGACTTTCGGCAATTTACTCAAAAATAGTGCCAAAAGCTTGCAAATGCTCCCCTGAAAGGTTTGGTGGTCCAAACAGAAGGCTTTTTATCACAGGACATGAAATCAGCCCTCAACAACTTCACCGGCAGAAAATCTTTTTTTAAAAAAATCCCCAAGCCCCGGGGTCACAATTTCATCAAAAATCTGACTTTTGGCAATTTACTCAAAAATGGTGCCAAAAGCTTGCAAATGCTCCCCTGAAAGGTTCGGCGGTCGAAACAGAAGGCTTTTAATCACAGGACAGAAAATCAGCCCTCGACAATTTCACCGACAGAAAATCTTTTTTTGAAAAAATCCCCAAGCCCCGGCGTCACAATTTCATCAAAAATCTGACTTTCGGCAATTTACTCAAAAATGGTGCCAAAAGGTTGCAAATGCTCCCCTGAAAGGTTTGGCGGTCGAAACAGAAGGCTTTTTATCACAGGACAGGAAATCAGCCCTCGACAACTTCACCGGCAGAAAATCTTTTTTTGAAAAAATCCCCAAGCCCCGGGGTCACAATTTCATCAAAAATCTGACTTTCAGCAATTTACTCAAAAATGGTGCCAAAAGGTTGCAAATGCTCCCCTGAAAGGTTTGGCGGTCGAAACAGAAGGCTTTTTATCACAGGACAGGAAATCAGCCCTCGACAACTTCACCGGCAGAAAATCTTTTTTTGAAAAAATCCCCAAGCCCTGGGGTAACAATTTCATCAAAAATCTGACTTTCGGCAATTCATTCAAAAATAGTTCCAAAAGGTTTCAAATGCTCCCCTGAAAGGTTTGGCGGTCGAAACAGAAGGCTTTTTATCACAGGACAGGAAATCAGCCCTCGACAACTTCACCGGCAGAAAATCTTTTTTTGAAAAAATCCCCAAGCCGTGGGGTAACAATTTCATCAAAAATCTGACTTTCGGCAATTCATTCAAAAATAGTTCCAAAAGGTTGCAAATGCTCCCCTGAAAGGTTTGGCGGTCGAAACAGAAGGCTTTTTATCACAGGACAGAAAATCAGCCCTCGACAACTTCACCGGCAGAAAATCTTTTTTTGAAAAAATCCCCAAGCCCCGGGGTCACAATTTCATCAAAAATCTGACTTTCGGCAATTTACTCAAAAGTGGTGCCGAAAGGTTGCAAATGCTCCCCTGAAAGGTTTGGCGGTCGAAACAGAAGGCTTTTTATCACAGGACAGGAAATCAGCCCTCGACAACTCCACCGGCAGAAAATCTTTTTTTGAAAAAATCCCCAAGCCCCGGGGTCACAATTTCATCAAAAATCTGACTTTTGGCAATTTACTCAAAAATGGTGCCAAAAGCTTGCAAATGCTCCCCTGAAAGGTTTGGCAGTCGAAACAGAAGGCTTTTTATCACAGGACAGGAAATCAGCCCTCGACAACTTCACCGGCAGAAAATCTTTTTTTGAAAAAATCCCCAAGCCCCGGGGTCACAATTTCATCAAAAATCTGACTTTCGGCAATTTACTCAAAAATAGTGCCAAAAGCTTGCAAATGCTCCCCTGAAAGGTTTGGTGGTCCAAACAGAAGGCTTTTTATCACAGGACATGAAATCAGCCCTCGACAACTCCACCGGCAGAAAATCTTTTTTTGAAAAAATCCCCAAGCCCCGGGGTCACAATTTCATCAAAAATCTGACTTTTGGCAATTTACTCAAAAATGGTGCCAAAAGCTTGCAAATGCTCCCCTGAAAGGTTTGGCAGTCGAAACAGAAGGCTTTTTATCACAGGACAGGAAATCAGCCCTCGACAACTTCACCGGCAGAAAATCTTTTTTTGAAAAAATCCCCAAGCCCCGGGGTCACAATTTCATCAAAAATCTGACTTTCGGCAATTTACTCAAAAATAGTGCCAAAAGCTTGCAAATGCTCCCCTGAAAGGTTTGGTGGTCCAAACAGAAGGCTTTTTATCACAGGACATGAAATCAGCCCTCAACAACTTCACCGGCAGAAAATCTTTTTTTGAAAAAATCCCCAAGCCCCGGGGTCACAATTTCATCAAAAATCTGACTTTCAGCAATTTACTCAAAAATGGTGCCAAAAGCTGGCAAATGCTCCCCTGAAAGGTTTGGCGGTCGAAACAGAAGGCTTTTTATCACAGGACAGAAAATCAGCCCTCGACAACTTCACGGGCAGAAAATCTGTTTTTGAAAAAATCCCCAAGCCCCGGGGTCACAATTTCATCAAAAATCTGACTTTCGGCAATTTACTCAAAAATAGTGCCAAAAGCTTGCAAATGCTCCCCTTAAAGGTTTGGTGGTCCAAACAGAAGGCTTTTTATCACAGGACATGAAATCAGCCCGCAACAACTTCACCGGCAGAAAATCTTTTTTTGAAAAAATCCCCAAGCCCCGGGGTCACAATTTCATCAAAAATCTGACTTTTGGCAATTCACTCAAAAATGGTTCCAAAAGGTTGCAAATGCTCCCCTGAAAGGTTTGGCGGTCGAAACAGAAGGCTTTTTATCACAGGACAGAAAATCAGCCCTCTACAACTTCACCGGCAGAAAATCTTTTTTAGAAAAAATCCCCAAGCCCCGGGGTCGCAATTTCATCAAAAATCTGACTTTCGGCATTTGACTCAAAAATGGTGCCAAAAGGTTGCAAATGCTCCCCTGAAAGGTTTAGCGGTCGAAACAGAAGGCTTTTTATCACAGGACAGGAAATCAGCCCTCAACAACTTCAATGGCAGAAAATCTTTTTTTGAAAAAATCCCCAAGCCCCGGGGTCACAATTTAATCAAAAATCTGACTTTCAGCAATTTACTCAAAAATGGTGCCAAAAGGTTGCAAATGCTCCCCTGAAAGGTTTGGCGGTCGAAACAGAAGGCTTTTTATCACAGGGCAGGAAATCAGCCCTCGACAACTTCACCGGCAGAAAATGTTTTTTTGAAAAACTCCCCAAGCCCCGAGATCGCAATTTCATCAAAAATCTGACTTTCGGCAATTTACTCAAAAATAGTTCCAAAAGGTTGCAAATGCTCCCCTGAATGGTTTGGCGGTCGAAACAGAAGGCTTTTTATCACAGGACAGGAAATCAGCCCTCGACAACTTCACCGGCAGAAAATCTTTTTTTGAAAAAATCCCCAAGCCCCGGGGTAACAATTTCATCAAAAATCTGACTTTCGGCAATTCATTCAAAAATAGTTCCAAAAGGTTGCAAATGCTCCCCTGAAAGGTTTGGCGGTCGAAACAGAAGGCTTTTTATCACAGGACAGAAAATCAGCCCTCGACAACTTCACCGGCAGAAAATCTTTTTTTGAAAAAATCCCCAAGCCCCGGGGTCACAATTTCATCAAAAATCTGACTTTCGGCAATTTACTCAAAAGTGGTGCCGAAAGGTTGCAAATGCTCCCCTGAAAGGTTTGGCGGTTCGAAACAGAAGGCTTTTTATCACAGGACAGGAAATCAGCCCTCGACAACTCCACCGGCAGAAAATCTTTTTTTGAAAAAATCCCCAAGCCCCGGGGTCACAATTTCATCAAAAATCTGACTTTTGGCAATTTACTCAAAAATGGTGCCAAAAGCTTGCAAATGCTCCCCTGAAAGGTTTGGCGGTCGAAACAGAAGGCTTTTTATCACAGGACAGAAAATCAGCCCTCGACAACTTCACTGGCAGAAAATCTTTTTTTGAAAAAATCCCCAAGCCCCGGGGTCACAATTTCATCAAAAATCTGACTTTCGGCAATTTACTCAAAAATAGTGCCAAAAGCTTGCAAATGCTCCCCTGAAAGGTTTGGTGGTCCAAACAGAAGGCTTTTTATCACAGGACATGAAATCAGCCCTCAACAACTTCACCGGCAGAAAATCTTTTTTTAAAAAAATCCCCAAGCCCCGGGGTCACAATTTCATCAAAAATCTGACTTTTGGCAATTTACTCAAAAATGGTGCCAAAAGCTTGCAAATGCTCCCCTGAAAGGTTCGGCGGTCGAAACAGAAGGCTTTTTATCACAGGACAGAAAATCAGCCCTCGACAATTTCACCGACAGAAAATCTTATTTGAAAAAATCCCCAAGCCCCGGCGTCACAATTTCATCAAAAATCTGACTTTCGGCAATTTACTCAAAAATGGTGCCAAAAGGTTGCAAATGCTCCCCTGAAAGGTTTGGCGGTCGAAACAGAAGGCTTTTTATCACAGGACAGGAAATCAGCCCTCGACAACTTCACCGGCAGAAAATCTTTTTTTGAAAAAATCCCCAAGCCCCGGGGTCACAATTTCATCAAAAATCTGACTTTCAGCAATTTACTCAAAAATGGTGCCAAAAGGTTGCAAATACTCCCCTGAAAGGTTTGGCGGTCCAAACAGAAGGCTTTCTATCACAGGACAGGAAATCAGCCCTCGACAACTTCACCGGCAGAAAATCTTTTTTTGAAAAAATCCCCAAGCCCCGGGGTCACAATGTCATCAAAAATCTGACTTTCGGCAATTTACTCAAAAATGGTGCCAAAAGGTTGCAAATGCTCCCCTGAAAGGTTTGGCGGTCGAAACAGAAGGCTTTTTATCACAGGACAGGAAATCAGCCCTCGACAACTCCACCGGCAGAAAATCTTTTTTTGAAAAAATCCCCAATCCCCGGGGTCACAATTTCCATCAAAAATCTGACTTTTGGCAATTTACTCAAAAATGGTGCCAAAAGCTTGCAAAGGCTCCCCTGAAAGGTTTGGCGGTCGAAACAGAAGGCTTTTTATCACAGGACAGAAAATCAGCCCTCGACAACTTCACCGGCAGAAAATCTTTTTTTGAAAAAATCCCCAAGCCCCGGGGTCGCAATTTAATCAAAAATCTGACTTTCGGCATTTTACTCAAAAATGGTGCCAAAAGGTTGCAAATGCTCCCCTCAAAGGTTTAGCGGTCGAAACAGAAGGCTTTTTATCACAGGACAGGAAATCAGCCCTCGACAACTTCACCGGCAGAAAATCTTTTTTTGAAAAAATCCCCAAGCCCCGGGGTCGCAATTTCATGAAAAAACTGACTTTCGGCAATTTACTCAAAAATGGTGCCAAACGGTTGCAAATGCTCCCCTGAAAGGTTTGGCTGTCGAAACAGAAGGCTTTTTATCACAGAACAGAAAATCAGCCCTCTACAACTTCACCGGCAGAAAATCTTTTTTTGAAAAAATCCCCAAGCCCCGGGGTCGCAATTTCATCAAAAATCTGACTTTCGGCAATTTACTCAAAAATGGTGCCAAAAGGTTGCAAATGCTCCCCTGAAAGGTTTGGCGGTCGAAACAGCAGGCTTTTTATCACAGGACAGGAAATCAGCCCTCGACAACTTCACCGGCAGAAAATCTTTTTTTGAAAAAATCCCCAAGCCCCGAGGTCGCAATTTCATCAAAAATCTGACGTTCGGCAATTTACTCAAAAATGGTGCCAAAAGCTTGCAAATGCTCCCCTGAAAGGTTTGGCGGTCGAAACAGAAGGCTTTTTATCACAGGACAGGAAATCAGCCCTCGACAACTTCACCGGCAGACAATCTTTTTTTGAAAAAATCCCCAAGCCTCGGGGTCACAATTTCATCAAAAATCTGACTTTCGGCAATTTACTCAAAAATAGTTCCAAAAGGTTGCAAATGCTCCCCTGAAAGGTTTGGCGGTCGAAACAGAAGGCTTTTTATCACAGGACAGAAAATCTGCCCTCTACAACTTCACCGGCAGAAAATCTTTTTTAAAAAAAATCACCAAGCCCCGGGGTCGCAATTTAATCAAAAATCTGACTTTCGGCAATTTACTCAAAAATGGTGCCAAAAGGTTGCAAATGCTCCCCTGAAAGGTTTGGCGGTCGAAACAGAAGGCTTTTTATCACAGGACAGAAAATCAGCCCTCGACAACTTCACCGGCAGAAAATCTTTTTTTGAAAAAATCCCCAAGCCCCGGGGTCACAATTTCATCAAAAATCTGACTTTCGGCAATTTACTCAAAAGTGGTGCCGAAAGGTTGCAAATGCTCCCCTGAAAGGTTTGGCGGTTCGAAACAGAAGGCTTTTTATCACAGGACAGGAAATCAGCCCTCGACAACTCCACCGGCAGAAAATCTTTTTTTGAAAAAATCCCCAAGCCCCGGGGTCACAATTTCATCAAAAATCTGACTTTTGGCAATTTACTCAAAAACGGTGCCAAAAGCTTGCAAATGCTCCCCTGAAAGGTTTGGCGGTCGAAACAGAAGGCTTTTTATCACAGGACAGAAAATCAGCCCTCGACAACTTCACTGGCAGAAAATCTTTTTTTGAAAAAATCCCCAAGCCCCGGGGTCACAATTTCATCAAAAATCTGACTTTCGGCAATTTACTCAAAAATAGTGCCAAAAGCTTGCAAATGCTCCCCTGAAAGGTTTGGTGGTCCAAACAGAAGGCTTTTTATCACAGGACATGAAATCAGCCCTCAACAACTTCACCGGCAGAAAATCTTTTTTTAAAAAAATCCCCAAGCCCCGGGGTCACAATTTCATCAAAAATCTGACTTTTGGCAATTTACTCAAAAATGGTGCCAAAAGCTTGCAAATGCTCCCCTGAAAGGTTCGGCGGTCGAAACAGAAGGCTTTTTATCACAGGACAGAAAATCAGCCCTCGACAATTTCACCGACAGAAAATCTTTTTTTGAAAAAATCCCCAAGCCCCGGCGTCACAATTTCATCAAAAATCTGACTTTCGGCAATTTACTCAAAAATGGTGCCAAAAGGTTGCAAATGCTCCCCTGAAAGGTTTGGCGGTCGAAACAGAAGGCTTTTTATCACAGGACAGGAAATCAGCCCTCGACAACTTCACCGGCAGAAAATCTTTTTTTGAAAAAATCCCCAAGCCCCGGGGTCACAATTTCATCAAAAATCTGACTTTCAGCAATTTACTCAAAAATGGTGCCAAAAGGTTGCAAATACTCCCCTGAAAGGTTTGGCGGTCCAAACAGAAGGCTTTTTATCACAGGACAGGAAATCAGCCCTCGACAACTTCACCGGCAGAAAATCTTTTTTTGAAAAAATCCCCAAGCCCCGGGGTCACAATGTCATCAAAAATCTGACTTTCGGCAATTTACTCAAAAATGGTGCCAAAAGGTTGCAAATGCTCCCCTGAAAGGTTTGGCGGTCGAAACAGAAGGCTTTTTATCACAGGACAGGAAATCAGCCCTCGACAACTCCACCGGCAGAAAATCTTTTTTTGAAAAAATCCCCAATCCCCGGGGTCACAATTTCCATCAAAAATCTGACTTTTGGCAATTTACTCAAAAATGGTGCCAAAAGCTTGCAAAGGCTCCCCTGAAAGGTTTGGCGGTCGAAACAGAAGGCTTTTTATCACAGGACAGAAAATCAGCCCTCGACAACTTCACCGGCAGAAAATCTTTTTTTGAAAAAATCCCCAAGCCCCGGGGTCGCAATTTAATCAAAAATCTGACTTTCGGCATTTTACTCAAAAATGGTGCCAAAAGGTTGCAAATGCTCCCCTCAAAGGTTTAGCGGTCGAAACAGAAGGCTTTTTATCACAGGACAGGAAATCAGCCCTCGACAACTTCACCGGCAGAAAATCTTTTTTTGAAAAAATCCCCAAGCCCCGATGTCGCAATTTAATCAAAAATCTGACTTTTGGCAATTTACTCAAAAATGGTGCCAAAAGCTTGCAAATGCTCCCCTGAAAGGTTTGGCGGTCAAAACAGAAGGCTTTTTCACACAGAGCAGGAAATCAGCCCTCGACAACTTCACCGGCAGAAAATGTTTTTTTGAAAAACTCCCCAAGCCCCGAGATCGCAATTTCATCAAAAATCTGACTTTCTGCAATTTACTCAAAAATGGTGCCAAAAGCTTGCAAATGCTCCCCTGAAAGGTTTGGCGGTCGAAACAGAAGGCTTTTTATCACAGGACAGGAAATCAGCCCTCGACAACTTCACCGGCAGAAAATCTTTTTTTGAAAAAATCCCCAAGCCCCGGGGTAACAATTTCATCAAAAATCTGACTTTCGGCAATTCATTCAAAAATAGTTCCAAAAGGTTGCAAATGCTCCCCTGAAAGGTTTGGCGGTCGAAACAGAAGGCTTTTTATCACAGGACAGAAAATCAGCCCTCGACAACTTCACCGGCAGAAAATCTTTTTTTGAAAAAATCCCCAAGCCCCGGGGTCACAATTTCATCAAAAATCTGACTTTCGGCAATTTACTCAAAAATAGTGCCAAAAGCTTGCAAATGCTCCCCTGAAAGGTTTGGCGGTCGAAACAGAAGGCTTTTTATCACAGGACAGGAAATCAGCCCTCGACAACTCCACCGGCAGAAAATCTTTTTTTTGAAAAAATCCCCAAGCCCCGGGGTCACAATTTCATCAAAAATCTGACTTTTGGCAATTTACTCAAAAATGGTGCCAAAAGCTTGCAAATGCTCCCCTGAAAGGTTTGGCGGTCGAAACAGAAGGCTTTTTATCACAGGACAGAAAATCAGCCCTCGACAACTTCACTGGCAGAAAATCTTTTTTTGAAAAAATCCCCAAGCCCCGGGGTCACAATTTCATCAAAAATCTGACTTTCGGCAATTTACTCAAAAATAGTGCCAAAAGCTTGCAAATGCTCCCCTGAAAGGTTTGGTGGTCCAAACAGAAGGCTTTTTATCACAGGACATGAAATCAGCCCTCAACAACTTCACCGGCAGAAAATCTTTTTTTGAAAAAATCCCCAAGCCCTGGGGTCACAATTTCATCAAAAATCTGACTTTTGGCAATTTACTCAAAAATGGTGCCAAAAGGTTGCAAATGCTCCCCTGAAAGGTTTGGCGGTCGAAACAGAAGGCTTTTTATCACAGGACAGGAAATCAGCCCTCGACAACTTCACCGGCAGAAAATCTTTTTTTGAAAAAATCCCCAAGCCCCGGGGTCACAATTTCATCAAAAATCTGACTTTCAGCAATTTACTCAAAAATGGTGCCAAAAGGTTGCAAATACTCCCCTGAAAGGTATGGCGGTCCAAACAGAAGGCTTTTTATCACAGGACAGGAAATCAGCCCTCGACAACTTCACCGGCAGAAAATCTTTTTTTGAAAAAATCCCCAAGCCCCGGGGTCACAATTTCATCAAAAATCTGACTTTCGGCAATTTACTCAAAAATGGTGCCCAAAGGTTGCAAATGCTCCCCTGAAAGGTTTGGCGGTCAAAACAGAAGGCTTTTTATCACAGGACAGGAAATCAGCCCTCGACAACTCCACCGGCAGAAAATCTTTTTTTGAAAAAATCCCCAAGCCCCGGGGTCACAATTTCATCAAAAATCTGACTTTTGGCAATTTACTCAAAAATGGTGCCAAAAGCTTGCAAATGCTCCCCTGAAAGGTTTGGCGGTCGAAACAGAAGGCTTTTTATCACAGGACAGAAAATCAGCCCTCGACAACTTCACGGGCAGAAAACATTTTTTTGAAAAAATCCCCAAGCCCCGGGGTCACAATTTCATCAAAAATCTGACTTTCGGCAATTTACTCAAAAATAGTGCCAAAAGCTTGAAAATGCTCCCCTGAAAGGTTTGGTGGTCCAAACAGAAGGCTGTTTATCACAGGACATGAAATCAGCCCTCAACAACTTCACCGGCAGAAAATCTTTTTTTGAAAAAATCCCCAAGCCCCGGGGTCACAATTTCATCAAAAATCTGACTTTTGGCAATTTACTCAAAAATGGTGCCAAAAGCTTGCAAATGCTCCCTTGAAAGGTTCGGCGGTCGAAACAGAAAGCTTTTTATCACAGGACAGAAAATCAGCCCTCGACAATTTCACCGACAGAAATTTTTTTTTGAAAAAATCCCCAAGCCCCGGGGTCACAATTTCATCAAAAATCTGACTTTCGGCAATTTACTCAAAAATGGTGCCAAAAGGTTGCAAATGCTCCCCTGAAAGGTTTGGCGGTCGAAACAGAAGGCTTTTTATCACAGGACAGGAAATCAGCCCTCGACAACTCCACCGGCAGAAAATCTTTTTTTGAAAAAATCCCCAAGCCCCGGGGTCACAATTTCATCAAAAATCTGACTTTTGGCAATTTACTCAAAAATGGTGCCAAAAGCTTGCAAATGCTCCCCTGAAAGGTTTGGCGGTCGAAACAGAAGGCTTTTTATCACAGGACAGAAAATCAGCCCTCGACAACTTCACCGGCAGAAAATTTTTTTTTGAAAAAATCCCCAAGCCCCGGGGTCACAATTTCATCAAAAATCTGACTTTCAGCAATTTACTCAAAAATGGTGCCAAAAGGTTGCAAATACTCCCCTGAAAGGTTTGGCGGTCCAAACAGAAGGCTTTTTATCACAGGACAGGAAATCAGCCCTCAACAACTTCACCGGCATAAAATCTTTTTTTGAAAAAATCCCCAAGCCCTGGGGTCACAATTTCATCAAAAATCTGACTTTTGGCAATTTACTCAAAAATGGTGCCAAACGGTTGCAAATGCTCCCCTGAAAGGTTTGGCGGTCGAAACAGAAGGCTTTTTATCACAGGACATGAAATCAGCCCTCGACAACTTCACCGGCAGAAAATCTTTTTTTGAAAAAATCCCCAAGCGGGCCGGGGTCACAATTTCATAAAAAATCTGACTTTCGGCAATTTACTCAAAAATGGTGCTAGAAGGTTGCAAATGATCCCCTGAAAGGTTTGGCGGTCGAAACAGAAGGCTTTTTATCACAGGACAGGAAATCAGCCCTGGACAACTTCACCGGCATAAAATCTTTTTTTAAAAAAATCCCCAAGCCCTGGGGTCACAATTTCATCAAAAATCTGACTTTTGGCAATTTACTCAAAAATGGTGCCAAACGGTTGCAAATGCTCCCCTGAAAGGTTTGGCGGTCCAAACAGAAGGCTTTTTATCACAGGACATGAAATCAGCCCTCGACAACTTCACCGGCAGAATATCTTTTTTTGAAAAAATCCCCAAGCGGGCCGGGGTCACAAATTCATCAAAAATCTGACTTTCGGCAATTTACTCAAAAATGGTGCTAGAAGTTTGCAAATGATCCCCTGAAAGGTTTGGCGGTCGAAACAGAAGGCTTTTTATCACAGGACAGGAAATCAGCCCTGGACAACTTCACCGGCAGAAAATCTTTTTTTAAAAAAAATCCCCAAGCCCCGGGGTCACAATTTCATCAAAAATCTGACTTTCATCAATTTACTCAAGAATGGTGCCAAAAGGTTGCAAATGCTCCCCTGAAAGGTTTGGCGGTCGAAACAGAAGGCTTTTTATCACAGGACAGGAAATCAGCCCTCGACAACTTCACCGGCAGAAAATCTTTTTTTGAAAAAATCCCCAAGCCCCGGGGTCACACTTTCATCAAAAATCTGACTTTCAGCAATTTACTCAAAAATGGTGCCAAAAGGTTGCAAATGCTCCCCTGAAAGGTTTGGCGGTCGAAACAGAAGGGTTTTTATCACAGGACAGGAAATCAGCCCTCGACAACTCCACCGGCAGAAAATCTTTTTTTGAAAAAATCCCCAAGCCCCGGGGTCACAATTTCATCAAAAATCTGACTTTTGGCAATTTACTCAAAAATGGTGCCAAAAGCTTGCAAATGCTCCCCTGAAAGGTTTGGCGGTCGAAACAGAAGGCTTTTTATCACAGGACAGAAAATCAGCCCTCGACAACTTCACGGGCAGAAAACATTTTTTTGAAAAAATCCCCAAGCCCCGGGGTCACAATTTCATCAAAAATCTGACTTTTGGCAATTTACTCAAAAATAGTGCCAAAAGCTTGAAAATGCTCCCCTGAAAGGTTTGGTGGTCCAAACAGAAGGCTGTTTATCACAGGACATGAAATCAGCCCTCAACAACTTCACCGGCAGAAAATCTTTTTTTGAAAAAATCCCCAAGCCCTGGGGTAACAATTTCATCAAAAATCTGACTTTTGGCAATTTACTCAAAAATGGTGCCAAAAGCTTGCAAATGCTCCCCTGAAAGGTTTGGCGGTCAAAACAGAAGGCTTTTTCACACAGAGCAGGAAATCAGCCCTCGACAACTTCACCGGCAGAAAATGTTTTTTTGAAAAACTCCCCAAGCCCCGAGATCGCAATTTCATCAAAAATCTGACTTTCTGCAATTTACTCAAAAATGGTGCCAAAAGCTTGCAAATGCTCCCCTGAAAGGTTTGGCGGTCGAAACAGAAGGCTTTTTATCACAGGACAGGAAATCAGCCCTCGACAACTTCACCGGCAGAAAATCTTTTTTTGAAAAAATCCCCAAGCCCCGGGGTAACAATTTCATCAAAAATCTGACTTTCGGCAATTCATTCAAAAATAGTTCCAAAAGGTTGCAAATGCTCCCCTGAAAGGTTTGGCGGTCGAAACAGAAGGCTTTTTATCACAGGACAGAAAATCAGCCCTCGACAACTTCACCGGCAGAAAATCTTTTTTTGAAAAAATCCCCAAGCCCCGGGGTCACAATTTCATCAAAAATCTGACTTTCGGCAATTTACTCAAAAATAGTGCCAAAAGCTTGCAAATGCTCCCCTGAAAGGTTTGGCGGTCGAAACAGAAGGCTTTTTATCACAGGACAGGAAATCAGCCCTCGACAACTCCACCGGCAGAAAATCTTTTTTTTGAAAAAATCCCCAAGCCCCGGGGTCACAATTTCATCAAAAATCTGACTTTTGGCAATTTACTCAAAAATGGTGCCAAAAGCTTGCAAATGCTCCCCTGAAAGGTTTGGCGGTCGAAACAGAAGGCTTTTTATCACAGGACAGAAAATCAGCCCTCGACAACCTCACTGGCAGAAAATCTTTTTTTGAAAAAATCCCCAAGCCCCGGGGTCACAATTTCATCAAAAATCTGACTTTCGGCAATTTACTCAAAAATAGTGCCAAAAGCTTGCAAATGCTCCCCTGAAAGGTTTGGTGGTCCAAACAGAAGGCTTTTTATCACAGGACATGAAATCAGCCCTCAACAACTTCACCGGCAGAAAATCTTTTTTTGAAAAAATCCCCAAGCCCTGGGGTCACAATTTCATCAAAAATCTGACTTTTGGCAATTTACTCAAAAATGGTGCCAAAAGGTTGCAAATGCTCCCCTGAAAGGTTTGGCGGTCGAAACAGAAGGCTTTTTATCACAGGACAGGAAATCAGCCCTCGACAACTTCACCGGCAGAAAATCTTTTTTTGAAAAAATCCCCAAGCCCCGGGGTCACAATTTCATCAAAAATCTGACTTTCAGCAATTTACTCAAAAATGGTGCCAAAAGGTTGCAAATACTCCCCTGAAAGGTATGGCGGTCCAAACAGAAGGCTTTTTATCACAGGACAGGAAATCAGCCCTCGACAACTTCACCGGCAGAAAATCTTTTTTTGAAAAAATCCCCAAGCCCCGGGGTCACAATTTCATCAAAAATCTGACTTTCGGCAATTTACTCAAAAATGGTGCCCAAAGGTTGCAAATGCTCCCCTGAAAGGTTTGGCGGTCAAAACAGAAGGCTTTTTATCACAGGACAGGAAATCAGCCCTCGACAACTCCACCGGCAGAAAATCTTTTTTTGAAAAAATCCCCAAGCCCCGGGGTCACAATTTCATCAAAAATCTGACTTTTGGCAATTTACTCAAAAATGGTGCCAAAAGCTTGCAAATGCTCCCCTGAAAGGTTTGGCGGTCAAAACAGAAGGCTTTTTATCACAGGACAGAAAATCAGCCCTCGACAACTTCACGGGCAGAAAACATTTTTTTGAAAAAATCCCCAAGCCCCGGGGTCACAATTTCATCAAAAATCTGACTTTCGGCAATTTACTCAAAAATAGTGCCAAAAGCTTGAAAATGCTCCCCTGAAAGGTTTGGTGGTCCAAACAGAAGGCTGTTTATCACAGGACATGAAATCAGCCCTCAACAACTTCACCGGCAGAAAATCTTTTTTTGAAAAAATCCCCAAGCCCCGGGGTCACAATTTCATCAAAAATCTGACTTTTGGCAATTTACTCAAAAATGGTGCCAAAAGCTTGCAAATGCTCCCTTGAAAGGTTCGGCGGTCGAAACAGAAAGCTTTTTATCACAGGACAGAAAATCAGCCCTCGACAATTTCACCGACAGAAATTTTTTTTTGAAAAAATCCCCAAGCCCCGGGGTCACAATTTCATCAAAAATCTGACTTTCGGCAATTTACTCAAAAATGGTGCCAAAAGGTTGCAAATGCTCCCCTGAAAGGTTTGGCGGTCGAAACAGAAGGCTTTTTATCACAGGACAGGAAATCAGCCCTCGACAACTCCACCGGCAGAAAATCTTTTTTTGAAAAAATCCCCAAGCCCCGGGGTCACAATTTCATCAAAAATCTGACTTTTGGCAATTTACTCAAAAATGGTGCCAAAAGCTTGCAAATGCTCCCCTGAAAGGTTTGGCGGTCGAAACAGAAGGCTTTTTATCACAGGACAGAAAATCAGCCCTCGACAACTTCACCGGCAGAAAATTTTTTTTTGAAAAAATCCCCAAGCCCCGGGGTCACAATTTCATCAAAAATCTGACTTTCAGCAATTTACTCAAAAATGGTGCCAAAAGGTTGCAAATACTCCCCTGAAAGGTTTGGCGGTCCAAACAGAAGGCTTTTTATCACAGGACAGGAAATCAGCCCTCAACAACTTCACCGGCATAAAATCTTTTTTTGAAAAAATCCCCAAGCCCTGGGGTCACAATTTCATCAAAAATCTGACTTTTGGCAATTTACTCAAAAATGGTGCCAAACGGTTGCAAATGCTCCCCTGAAAGGTTTGGCGGTCGAAACAGAAGGCTTTTTATCACAGGACATGAAATCAGCCCTCGACAACTTCACCGGCAGAAAATCTTTTTTTGAAAAAATCCCCAAGCGGGCCGGGGTCACAATTTCATAAAAAATCTGACTTTCGGCAATTTACTCAAAAATGGTGCTAGAAGGTTGCAAATGATCCCCTGAAAGGTTTGGCGGTCGAAACAGAAGGCTTTTTATCACAGGACAGGAAATCAGCCCTGGACAACTTCACCGGCATAAAATCTTTTTTTAAAAAAATCCCCAAGCCCTGGGGTCACAATTTCATCAAAAATCTGACTTTTGGCAATTTACTCAAAAATGGTGCCAAACGGTTGCAAATGCTCCCCTGAAAGGTTTGGCGGTCCAAACAGAAGGCTTTTTATCACAGGACATGAAATCAGCCCTCGACAACTTCACCGGCAGAATATCTTTTTTTGAAAAAATCCCCAAGCGGGCCGGGGTCACAATTTCATCAAAAATCTGACTTTCGGCAATTTACTCAAAAATGGTGCTAGAAGTTTGCAAATGATCCCCTGAAAGGTTTGGCGGTCGAAACAGAAGGCTTTTTATCACAGGACAGGAAATCAGCCCTGGACAACTTCACCGGCAGAAAATCTTTTTTTAAAAAAAATCCCCAAGCCCCGGGGTCACAATTTCATCAAAAATCTGACTTTCATCAATTTACTCAAGAATGGTGCCAAAAGGTTGCAAATGCTCCCCTGAAAGGTTTGGCGGTCGAAACAGAAGGCTTTTTATCACAGGACAGGAAATCAGCCCTCGACAACTTCACCGGCAGAAAATCTTTTTTTGAAAAAATCCCCAAGCCCCGGGGTCACACTTTCATCAAAAATCTGACTTTCAGCAATTTACTCAAAAATGGTGCCAAAAGGTTGCAAATGCTCCCCTGAAAGGTTTGGCGGTCGAAACAGAAGGGTTTTTATCACAGGACAGGAAATCAGCCCTCGACAACTCCACCGGCAGAAAATCTTTTTTTGAAAAAATCCCCAAGCCCCGGGGTCACAATTTCATCAAAAATCTGACTTTTGGCAATTTACTCAAAAATGGTGCCAAAAGCTTGCAAATGCTCCCCTGAAAGGTTTGGCGGTCGAAACAGAAGGCTTTTTATCACAGGACAGAAAATCAGCCCTCGACACCTTCACGGGCAGAAAACATTTTTTTGAAAAAATCCCCAAGCCCCGGGGTCACAATTTCATCAAAAATCTGACTTTTGGCAATTTACTCAAAAATAGTGCCAAAAGCTTGAAAATGCTCCCCTGAAAGGTTTGGTGGTCCAAACAGAAGGCTGTTTATCACAGGACATGAAATCAGCCCTCAACAACTTCACCGGCAGAAAATCTTTTTTTGAAAAAATCCCCAAGCCCTGGGGTAACAATTTCATCAAAAATCTGACTTTTGGCAATTTACTCAAAAATGGTGCCAAAAGCTTGCAAATGCTCCCTTGAAAGGTTCGGCGGTCGAAACAGAAAGCTTTTTATCACAGGACAGAAAATCAGCCCTCGACAATTTCACCGACAGAAATTTTTTTTTGAAAAAATCCCCAAGCCCCGGGGTCACAATTTCATCAAAAATCTGACTTTCGGCAATTTACTCAAAAATGGTGCCAAAAGGTTGCAAATGCTCCCCTGAAAGGTTTGGCGGTCGAAACAGAAGGCTTTTTATCACAGGACAGGAAATCAGCCCTCGACAACTCCACCGGCAGAAAATCTTTTTTTGAAAAAATCCCCAAGCCCCGGGGTCACAATTTCATCAAAAATCTGACTTTTGGCAATTTACTCAAAAATGGTGCCAAAAGCTTGCAAATGCTCCCCTGAAAGGTTTGGCGGTCGAAACAGAAGGCTTTTTATCACAGGACAGAAAATCAGCCCTCGACAACTTCACCGGCAGAAATTTTTTTTTTGAAAAAATCCCCAAGCCCCGGGGTCACAATTTCATCAAAAATCTGACTTTCAGCAATTTACTCAAAAATGGTGCCAAAAGGTTGCAAATACTCCCCTGAAAGGTTTGGCGGTCCAAACAGAAGGCTTTTTATCACAGGACAGGAAATCAGCCCTCAACAACTTCACCGGCATAAAATCTTTTTTTGAAAAAATCCCCAAGCCCTGGGGTCACAATTTCATCAAAAATCTGACTTTTGGCAATTTACTCAAAAATGGTGCCAAACGGTTGCAAATGCTCCCCTGAAAGGTTTGGCGGTCGAAACAGAAGGCTTTTTATCACAGGACATGAAATCAGCCCTCGACAACTTCACCGGCAGAAAATCTTTTTTTGAAAAAATCCCCAAGCGGGCCGGGGTCACAATTTCATCAAAAATCTGACTTTCGGCAATTTACTCAAAAATGGTGCTAGAAGTTTGCAAATGATCCCCTGAAAGGTTTGGCGGTCGAAACAGAAGGCTTTTTATCACAGGACAGGAAATCAGCCCTGGACAACTTCACCGGCAGAAAATCTTTTTTTAAAAAAAATCCCCAAGCCCCGGGGTCACAATTTCATCAAAAATCTGACTTTCATCAATTTACTCAAGAATGGTGCCAAAAGGTTGCAAATGCTCCCCTGAAAGGTTTGGCGGTCGAAACAGAAGGCTTTTTATCACAGGACAGGAAATCAGCCCTCGACAACTTCACCGGCAGAAAATCTTTTTTTGAAAAAATCCCCAAGCCCCGGGGTCACACTTTCATCAAAAATCTGACTTTCAGCAATTTACTCAAAAATGGTGCCAAAAGGTTGCAAATGCTCCCCTGAAAGGTTTGGCGGTCGAAACAGAAGGCTTTTTATCACAGGACAGGAAATCATCCCTCGACAACTTCACCGGCAGAAAATCTTTTTTTTTAAAAATCCCCAAGCCCCGGGGTCACAATTTCATCAAAAATCTGACTTTTGGCAATTTACTCAAAAATGGTGCCAAAAGCTTGCAAATGCTCCCCTGAAAGGTTTGGCAGTCGAAGCAGAAGGCTTTTTATCACAGGACATGAAATCAGCCCTCGACAACTTCACCGGCAGAATATCTTTTTTTGAAAAAATCCCCAAGCGGGCCGGGGTCACAATTTCATCAAAAATCTGACTTTCGGCAATTTACTCAAAAATGGTGCTAGAAGTTGGCAAATGATCCCCTGAAAGGTTTGGCGGTCGAAACAGAAGGCTTTTTATCACAGGACAGGAAATCAGCCCTGGACAACTTCACCGGCAGAAAATCTTTTTTTGAAAAAATCCCCAAGCCCCGGGGTCACAATTTCATCAAAAATCTGACTTTTGGCAATTTACTCAAAAATGGTGCCAAAAGCTTGCAAATGCTCCCCTGAAAGGTTTGGCGGTCGAAACAGAAGGCTTTTTATCACAGGACAGGAAATCAGCCCTCGACAACTTCACCGGCAGAAAATCTTTTTTTGAAAAAATCCCCAAGCCCCGGGGTCACAATTTCATCAAAAATCTGACTTTTGGCAATTTACTCAAAAATGGTGCCAAAAGCTTGCAAATGCTCCCCTGAAAGGTTTGGCGGTCGAAACAGCAGGCTTTTTATCATAGGACAGGAAATCAGCCCTCGACAACTTCACCGGCAGAAAATCTTTTTTTGAAAAAATCCCCAAGCCCCGGGGTCACAATTTCATTAAAAATCTGACTTTTGGCAATTCACTCAAAAATGGTGCCAAAAGGTTGCAAATGCTCCCCTGAAAGGTTTGGCGGTCGAAACAGAAGGCTTTTTAACACAGGACAGGAAATCAGCCCTCGACAACTACACTGGCAGAAAATCTTTTTTTGAAAAAATCCCCAAACCCCGGGGTCACAATATCATCAAAAATCTGACTTTTGGCAATTTACTCAAAAATGGTGCCAAAAGCTTGCAAATGCACCCCTGAAAGGTTTGGCCGTCCAAAAAGAAGGCTTTTTATCACAGGACATGAAATCAGCCCTCAACAACCTCACCGGCAGAAAATCTTTTTTTAAAAAAATCCCCAAGCCCCGGGGTCACAATTTCATCAAAAATCTGACTTTCGGCAATTCACACAAAGATGGTGCCAAAAGCTTCCAAATGCATCCCTGAAAGGTTTGGCAGTCCAAAAAGAAGGCATTTTATCACAGGACAGGAAATCAGCCCTCGACAACTTCACCGGCAGAAAATCT
Organism: Podarcis tiliguerta; assembly: GCF_965153285.1. Classification (NCBI taxonomy): domain Eukaryota; kingdom Metazoa; phylum Chordata; class Lepidosauria; order Squamata; family Lacertidae; genus Podarcis; species Podarcis tiliguerta. Next base: position 34,908 of record NW_028148647.1, on the reverse strand, counting down.
TTTTTTGAAAAAATCCCCAAGCCCCGGGTTCACAATTTCATTAAAAATCTGACTTTTGGCAATTCACTCAAAAATGGTGCCAAAAGGTTGCAAATTCTCCCCTGAAAGGTTTGGCGATCGAAACAGTAGGCTTTTTATCACAGGACCGGAAATCAGCCCTCGACAACTTCACCGGCAGAAAATCTTCTTTTAAAAAAATTCCCAAGCCCCGGGGTCACAATTTCATCAAAAATCTGACTTTCATCAATTTACTCAAAAATAGTGCCAAAAGGTTGCAAATGCCCCCCTGAAAGGTTTGGCGGTCGAAACAGAAGGCTTTTTATCACAGGACAGGAAATCAGCCCTCGACAACTTCACCGGCAGAAAATCTTTTTTTGTAAAAATCCCCAAGCCCCAGGGTCACAGTTTCATCAAAAATCTGACTTTTGTCAATTTACTCAAAAATGGTGCCAAAAGCTTGCAAATGCTCCCCTGAAAGGTTTGGCGGTCGAAACAGCAGGCTTCTTATCATAGGACAGGAAATCAGCCCTCGACAACTTCACCGGCAGAAAATCTTTTTTTGAAAAAATCCCCAAGCCCCGGGGTCACAATTTCATTAAAAATCTGACTTTTGGCAATTCACTCAAAAATGGTGCCAAAAGGTTGTAAATGCTCCCCTGAAAGGTTTGGCGGTCGAAACAGAAGGCTTTTTAACACAGGACAGGAAATCAGCCCTCGACAACTACACTGGCAGAAAATCTTTTTTTGAAAAAATCCCCAAACCCCGGGGTCACAATTTCATCAAAAATCTGACTTTTGGCAATTTACTCAAAAATGGTGCCAAAAGCTTGCAAATGCACCCCTGAAAGGTTTGGCCGTCCAAAAAGAAGGCTTTTTATCACAGGACATGAAATCAGCCCTCAACAACCTCACCGGCAGAAAATCTTTTTTTTAAAAAATCCCCAAGCCCCGGGGTCACAATTTCATCAAAAATCTGACTTTCGGCAATTCACACAAAGATGGTGCCAAAAGGTTGCAAATGCTCCCCTGAAAGGTTTGGCGGTCGAAACAGAAGGCTTTTTATCACAGGACAGGAAATCAGCCCTCGACAACTTCACCGGCAGAAAATCTTTTTTTGAAAAAATCCCCAAGCCCCGGGCTCACAATTTCATCAAAAATATGACTTTTGGCAATTCACTCAAAAATGGTGCCAAAAGGTTGCAAATGCTCCCCTGAAAGGTTTGGCGGTCGAAACAGAAGGCTTTTTATCACAGGACAGGAAATCAGCCCTCGACAACTTCACCGGCAGAAAATCTTTTTTTGAAAAAATCCCCAAGCCCCGGGGTCACAATTTCATTAAAAATCTGACTTTTGGCAATTCACTCAAAAATGGTGCCAAAAGGTTGCAAGTGCTCCCCTGAAAGGTTTGGCGGTCGAAACAGAAGGCTTTTTAACACAGGACAGGAAATCAGCCCTCGACAACTACACTGGCAGAAAATCTTTTTTTGAAAAAATCCCCAAACCCCGGGGTCACAATTTCATCAAAAATCTGACTTTTGGCAATTTACTCAAAAATGGTGCCAAAAGCTTGCAAATGCACCCCTGAAAGGTTTGGCCGTCCAAAAAGAAGGCTTTTTATCACAGGACATGAAATCAGCCCTCAACAACCTCACCGGCAGAAAATCTTTTTTTAAAAAAATCCCCAAGCCCCGGGGTCACAATTTCATCAAAAATCTGACTTTCGGCAATTCACTCAAAAATGGTGCCAAAAGGTTGCAAATGCTCCCCTGAAAGGTTTGGCGATCGAAACAGTAGGCTTTTTATCACAGGACCGGAAATCAGCCCTCGACAACTTCACCGGCAGAAAATCTTCTTTTAAAAAAATTCCCAAGCCCCGGGGTCACAATTTCATCAAAAATCTGACTTTCATCAATTTACTCAAAAATAGTGCTAGAAGGTTGCAAATGCCCCCCTGAAAGGTTTGGCGGTCGAAACAGAAGGCTTTTTATCACAGGACAGGAAATCAGCCCTCGACAACTTCACCGGCAGAAAATCTTTTTTTGTAAAAATCCCCAAGCCCCAGGGTCACAGTTTCATCAAAAATCTGACTTTTGTCAATTTACTCAAAAATGGTGCCAAAAGCTTGCAAATGCTCCCCTGAAAGGTTTGGCGGTCGAAACAGCAGGCTTTTTATCATAGGACAGGAAATCAGCCCTCGACAACTTCACCGGCAGAAAATCTTTTTTTGAAAAAATCCCCAAGCCCCGGGGTCACAATTTCATCAAAAATCTGACTTTCGGCAATTCACACAAAGATGGTGCCAAAAGGTTGCAAATGCTCCCCTGAAAGGTTTGGCGGTCGAAACAGAAGGCTTTTTTATCACAGGACAGGAAATCAGCCCTCGACAACTTCACCGGCAGAAAATCTTTTTTTGAAAAAATCCCCAAGCCCCGGGCTCACAATTTCATCAAAAATATGACTTTTGGCAATTCACTCAAAAATGGTGCCAAAAGGTTGCAAATGCTCCCCTGAAAGGTTTGGCGGTCGAAACAGAAGGCTTTTTATCACAGGACAGGAAATCAGCCCTCGACAACTTCACCGGCAGAAAATCTTTTTTTGAAAAAATCCCCAAGCCCCGGGGTCACAATTTCATCAAAAATCTGACTTTCGGCAATTCACTCAAAAATGGTGCCAAAACGTTGCAAATGCTCCCCTGAAAGGTTTGGCGGTCGAAACAGAAGGCTTTTTATCACAGGACAGGAAATAAGCCCTCGACAACTTCACCGGCAGAAAATCTTTTTTTGTAAAAATCCCCAAGCCCCAGGGTCACAGTTTCATCAAAAATCTGACTTTTGTCAATTTACTCAAAAATGGTGCCAAAAGCTTGCAAATGCTCCCCTGAAAGGTTTGGCGGTCGAAACAGCAGGCTTTTTATCATAGGACAGGAAATCAGCCCTCGACAACTTCACCGGCAGAAAATCTTTTTTTGAAAAAATCCCCAAACCCCGGGGTCACAATTTCATCAAAAATCTGACTTTTGGCAATTTACTCAAAAATGGTGCCAAAAGCTTGCCAATGCACCCCTGAAAGGTTTGGCCGTCCAAAAAGAAGGCTTTATATCACAGGACATGAAATCAGCCCTCAACAACCTCACCGGCAGAAAATCTTTTTTTAAAAAAATCCCCAAGCCCCGGGGTCACAATTTCATCAAAAATCTGACTTTCGGCAATTCACACAAAGATGGTGCCAAAAGGTTGCAAATGCTCCCCTGAAAGGTTTGGCGGTCGAAACAGAAGGCTTTTTTATCACAGGACAGGAAATCAGCCCTCGACAACTTCACCGGCAGAAAATCTTTTTTTGAAAAAATCCCCAAGCCCCGGGCTCACAATTTCATCAAAAATATGACTTTTGGCAATTCACTCAAAAATGGTGCCAAAAGGTTGCAAATGCTCCCCTGAAAGGTTTGGCGGTCGAAACAGAAGGCTTTTTATCACAGGACAGGAAATCATCCCTCAACAACTTCACCGGCAGAAAATCTTTTTTTGAAAAAATCCCCAAGCCCCGGGGTCACAATTTCATCAAAAATCTGACTTTCGGCAATTCACTCAAAAATGGTGCCAAAAGCTTGCAAATGCTCCCCTGAAAGGTTTGGCAGTCGAAACAGAAGGCTTTTTATCACAGGACAGGAAATCAGCCCTCAAAAACTTCACCGGCAGAAAATCTTTTTTTGAAAAAATCCCCAAGCCCCGGGGTCACAATTTCATCAAAAGTCTGACTTTCGGCAATTCACTCAAAAATGGTGCCAAAAAGTTGCAAATGCTCCCCTGAAAGGTTTGGCGGTCGAAACAGAAGGCTTTTTATCACAGGACAGGAAATAAGCCCTCGACAACTTCACCGGCAGAAAATCTTTTTTTGAAAAAATCCCCAAACCCCGGGGTCACAATTTCATCAAAAATCTGACTTTTGGCAATTTACTCAAAAATGGTGCCAAAAGCTTGCAAATGCACCCCTGAAAGGTTTGGCGGACGAAACAGAAGGCTTTTTATCACAGGACATGAAATCAGCCCTCAACAACCTCACCGGCAGAAAATCTTTTTTTAAAAAAATCCCCAAGCCCCGGGGTCACAATTTCATCAAAAATCTGACTTTCGGCAATTCACACAAAGATGGTGCCAAAAGGTTGCAAATGCTCCCCTGAAAGGTTTGGCGGTCGAAACAGAAGGCTTTTTTATCACAGGACAGGAAATCAGCCCTCGACAACTCCACCGGCAGAAAATCTTTTTTTGAAAAAATCCCCAAGCCCCGGGCTCACAATTTCATCAAAAATATGACTTTTGGCAATTCACTCAAAAATGGTGCCAGAAGGTTGCAAATGCTCCCCTGAAAGGTTTGGCGGTCGAAACAGAAGGCTTTTTATCACAGGACAGGAAATCAGCCCTCAACAACTTCACCGGCAGAAAATCTTTTTTTGAAAAAATCCCCAAGCCCCGGGGTCACAATTTCATCAAAAATCTGACTTTCGGCAATTCACTCAAAAATGGTGCCAAAAGCTTGCAAATGCTCCCCTGAAAGGTTTCGCGGTCCAAACAGAAGGCTTTTTATCACAGGACAGGAAATCAGCCCTCAAAAACTTCACCGGCAGAAAATATTTTTTTAAAAAAATCGCCAAGCCCCGCTGTCACAATTTCATCAAAAATCTGACTTTCGGCAATTCACTCAAAAATGGTGCCAAAAAGTTGCAAATGCTCCCCTGAAAGGTTTGGCGGTCGAAACAGAAGGCTTTTTATCACAGGACAGGAAATCAGCCCTCGACAACTTCACCGACAGAAAATCTTTTTTTGAAAAAATCCCCAAGCCCCGGGGTCACAATTTCATCAAAAATCTGACTTTCGGCAATTCACTCAAAAATGGTGCCAAAAGGTTGCAAATGCTCCCCTGAAAGGTTTGGCGGACGAAACAGAAGGCTTTTTAATCACAGGACAGGAAATCAGCCCTCGACAACTTCACCGGCAGAAAATCTTTTTTTGAGAAAATCCCCAAGCCCCGGGGTCACAATTTCATCAAAAATCTGACTTTTGGCAATTCACTCAAAAATGGTGCCAAAAGGTTGCAAATGCTCCCCTGAAAGGTTTGGCGGTCAAAACAGAAGGCTTTTTATTACAGGGCAATAAATCAGCCCTCGACAACTTAACCGGCAGGAAAAGATTTTTTTGAAAGAATCCCCGAAGCCCCGGGGTCACAATTTCATCAAAAATCTGACTTTTGGCAATTCACTGAAAAATGGTGCCGAACGGTTACAAATGCTCCCCTGAAAGGTTTGGCGGTCAAAACAGAAGGCTTTTTATTACAGGACAATAAATCAGCCCTCGACAACTTCACCGGCAGAAAATCTTTTTTTAAAAAAATCCCCAAGTCCCGGGGTCACAATTTCATCAAAAATCTTGCTTTCGGCAATTCACTCAAAAATGGTGCCAAAGGTTGCAAATGCTCCCCTGAAAGGTTTGGCGGTCGAAAGAGAAGGCTTTTTATCACAGGACAGGAAATCAGCCCTCGAGAACTTCACCGGAAGAAAATCTTTTTTTGAAAAAATCCCCAAGCCCCGGGGTCAGAATTTCATCAAAAATCTGGCTTTTGGCAATTCACTCAAAAATGGTGCCAAAAGGTTGCAAATGCTCCCCTGAAAGGTTTGGCGGTCAAAACAGAAGGCTTTTTATTACAGGACAATAAATCAGCCCTCGACAACTTCACCGGCAGAAAACGATTTTTCTGAAAAAATCCCCAAGCCCCGGGGTCACAATTTCATCAAAAATCTGACTTTTGGCAATTCACTTAAAAAATGGTGCCAAAAGCTTGCAAATGCTCCCCTGAAAGGTTTGGTGGTCGAAACAGAAGGCTTTTTATCACAGGACAGGAAATCAGCCCTCGACAACTTCACCGGCAGAAAATCTTTTTTTAAAAAAATCCCCAAGTCCCGGGGTCACAATTTCATCAAAAATCTGACTTTCGGCAATTCACTCAAAAATAGTGCCAAAAGCTTGCAAGTGCTCCCCTGAAAGGTTTGGCAGTCGAAACAGAAGGCTTTTTATCACAGGACAGGAAATCAGCCGTCGACAACTTCACCGACAGAAAATCTTTTTTTTAAAAATCCCCAAGCCCCTGGGTCACAATTTCATCAAAAATATGACTTTTGGCAATTTACTCAAAAATGGTGCCAAAAGTTTGCAAATGCTCCCCTGAAAGGTTTGGTGGTCGAAACAGAAGGCTTTTAATCACAGGACAGGAAATCAGCCCTCGACAACTTCACCGGCAGAAAATCTTTTTTTGAAAAAATCCCCAAGCCCCGGGGTCACAATTTTATCAAAAATCTGACTTTCGGCAATTCCCTCAAAAATGGTGCCAAAAGGTTGCAAATGGTGCCCTGAAAGGTTTGGCGGTCGAAACAGAAGGCTCTTTATCACAGGACAGAAAATAAGCCCTCGACAACTTCACTGGCAAAAAATCTTTTTTTGAAAAATCCGTAAGCCCCGGGTTCACAATTTCATCAAAAATCTGACTTTCGGCAATTCACTCAAAGATGGTGCCAAAAGGTTGCAAATGGTCCCCTGAAAGGTTTGGCGGTCAAAACAGAAGGCTTTTTATCACAGGACAGGAAATCAGCCTTCGAGAACTTCACCAGCAGAAAATCTTTTTTTGAAAAAATCCCCAAGCCCCGGGGTCACAATTTTATCAAATATCTGACTTTCAGCAATTCACTCAAAAATGGTTCCAAAAGGTTGCAAATGCTCCCCTGAAAGGTTTGGTGGTCGAAACAGAAGGCTTTTTATCACAGGACAGGAAATCATCCTTCGACAACTTCACTGGGAAAAAATCTTTTTTTGAAAAATCCGTAAGCCCCGGGCTCACAATTTCATCAGAAATCTAACTTTCGGCAATTCACTCAAAAATGGTGCCAAAAGGTTGCAAATGCTCCCCTGAAAGGTTTGGCGGTCGAAACAGAAGGCTTTTTATCACAGGACAGGAAATCAGCCCTCGAGAAGTTCACTGGCAGAAAATCTTTTTTTGAAAAAATCCCCAAGCCCCGGGGTCACAATTTCATCAAAAAACTGACTTTTGGCTATTCACTCAAAAATGGTGCCAAAAGGTTGCAAATGCTCCCCTGAAAGGTTTGGCGGTCAAAACAGAAGGCTTTTTATCACAGGACAGGAAATCAGCCCTCGACAACTTCACCGGCAGAAAATCTTTTTTCGAAAAAATCCCCAAGCCCTGGGGTCACAATTTCATCAAAAATGTGACTTTCGGCAATTCACTCAAAAATAGTGCCAAAAGCTTGCAAGTGCTCCCCTGAAAGGTTTGGCAGTCGAAACAGAAGGCTTTTTATCACAGGACAGGAAATCAGCCCTCGAGAACTTCACCAGCAGAAAATCTTTTTTTGAAAAAATCCCCAAGCCCCGGGGTCACAATTTTATCAAAAATCTGACTTTCAGCAATTCACTCAAAAATGGTGCCAAAAGGTTGCAAATGCTCCCCTGAAAGGTTTGGCGGTCGAAACAGAAGGCTTTTTATCACAGGACAGGAAATCATCCTTCGACAACTTCACTGGCAAAAAATCTTTTTTTGAAAAATCCGTAAGCCCCGGGCTCACAATTTCATCAAAAATCTAACTTTCGGCAATTCACTCAAAAATGGTGCCAAAAGGTTGAAAATGCTCCCCTGAAAGGTTTGGCGGTCGAAACAGCAGGCTTTTTATCACAGGACAGGAAATCAGCCCTCGACAACTTCACCGGCAGAAAATCTTTTTTTGAAAAAATCCCCAAGCCCCGGGGTCACAATTTCATCAAAAATCTGACTTTCGTCAATTTACTCAAGAATGGTGCCAAAAGGTTGCAAATGGTCCCCTGAAAGGTTTGGTGGTCGAAACAGAAGGCTTTTAATCACAGGACAGGAAATCAGCCCTCGACAACTTCACCGGCAGAAAATCTTTTTTTGAAAAAATCCCCAAGCCCCGGGGTCACAATTTTATCAAAAATCTGACTTTTGGCAATTCACTCAAAAATGGTGCCAAAAGGTTGCAAATGGTGCCCTGAAAGGTTTGGCGGTTGAAACAGAAGGCTCTTTATCACAGGACAGAAAATCAGCCCTCGACAACTTCACTGGCAAAAAATCTTTTTTTGAAAAATCCGTAAGCCCCGGGCTCACAATTTCATCAAAAATCTGACTTTCGGCAATTCACTCAAAGATGGTGCCAAAAGGTTGCAAATGGTCCCCTGAAAGGTTTGGCGGTCAAAACAGAAGGCTTTTTATCACAGGACAGGAAATCAGCCCTCGACGACTTCACCGGCAGAAAATCTTTTTTCGAAAAAATCCCCAAGCCTGGGGATCACAATTTCATCAAAAATGTGACTGTCGTCAATTCACTCAAAAATGGTGCCAAAAGGTTGCAAATGCTCCCCTGAAAGGTTTGGCGGTCGAAACAGAAGGCTTTTTATTACAGGACAGGAAATCAGCCCTCGACAACTTCACTGGCAGAAAATCTTTTTTTGAAAAAAATCTGCAAGCCCCGGGGTCAAAATTTCATCAAAAATCTGACTTTCGGCAATTTACTCAAATATGGTGCCAAAATGTTGCAAATGCTCCCCTGAAAGGTTTGGCGGTCGAAACAGAAGGCTTTTTAACATAGGACAGGAAATCAGCCCTCGAGAACTTCACCAGCAGAAAATCTTTTTTCGAAAAAATCCCCAAGCCCTGGGATCACAATTTCATCAAAAATGTGACTGTCGTCAATTCACTCAAAAATGGTGCCAAAAGGTTGCAAATGCTCCCCTGAAAGGTTTGGCGGTCGAAACAGAAGGCTTTTTATTACAGGACAGGAAATCAGCCCTCGACAACTTCACTGGCAGAAAATCTTTTTTTGAAAAAATCTGTAAGCCCCGGGGTCAAAATTTCATCAAAAATCTGACTTTCGGCAATTTACTCAAATATGGTGCCAAAATGTTGCAAATGCTCCCCTGAAAGGTTTGGCGGTCGAAACAGAAGGCTTTTTAACATAGGACAGGAAATCAGCCCTCGAGAACTTCACCGGCAGAAAATCTTTTTTTGAAAAAATCTCCAAGCCCCGGGGTCACAATTTCATCAAAAATCTGACTTTCAGCAATTCACTCAAAAATGGTGCCAAAAGGTTGCAAATGCTCCCCTGAAAGGTTTGGCGGTCGAAACAGAAGGCTTTTTATCACAGGACAGGAAATCAGCCCTCGATAACTTCACCGGCAGAAAATCTTTTTTCGAAAAAATCCCCAAGCTCTGGGATCACAATTTCATCAAAAATGTGACTTTCGGCAATTCACTCAAAAATATTCCCAAAAGCTTGCAAGTGCACCCCTGAAAGGTTTGGCAGTCGAAACAGAAGGCTTTTTAACATACGACAGGAAATCAGCCCTCGAGAACTTCACCGACAGAAAATCTTTTTTTGAAAAAATCCCCAAGCCCCGGGGTCACAATTTCATCAAAAATCTGACTTTCGGCAATTCACTCAAAAATGGTGCCAAAAGGTTGCAAATGCTCCCCTGAAAGGTTTGGCGGACGAAACAGAAGGCTTTTTAATCACAGGACAGGAAATCAGCCCTCGACAACTTCACCGGCAGAAAATCTTTTTTTGAGAAAATCCCCAAGCCCCGGGGTCACAATTTCATCAAAAATCTGACTTTTGGCAATTCAGTCAAAAATCGTGCCAAAAGGTTGCAAATGCTCCCCTGAAAGGTTTGGCGGTCAAAACAGAAGGCTTTTTATTACAGGGCAATAAATCAGCCCTCGACAACTTAACCGGCAGGAAAAGATTTTTTTGAAAGAATCCCCAAGCCCCGGGGTCACAATTTCATCAAAATTCTGACTTTTGGCAATTCACTGAAAAATGGTGCCGAACGGTTACAAATGCTCCCCTGAAAGGTTTGGCGGTCAAAACAGAAGGCTTTTTATTACAGGACAATAAATCAGCCCTCGACAACTTCACCGGCAGAAAATCTTTTTTTAAAAAAATCCCCAAGTCCCGGGGTCACAATTTCATCAAAAATCTTGCTTTCGGCAATTCACTCAAAAATGGTGCCAAAGGTTGCAAATGCTCCCCTGAACTGTTTGGCGGTCGAAAGAGAAGGCTTTTTATCACAGGACAGGAAATCAGCCCTCGAGAACTTCACCGGAAGAAAATCTTTTTTTGAAAAAATCCCCAAGCCCCGGGGTCAGAATTTCATCAAAAATCTGGCTTTTGGCAATTCACTCAAAAATCGTGCCAAAAGGTTGCAAATGCTCCCCTGAAAGGTTTGGCGGTCAAAACAGAAGGCTTTTTATTACAGGACAATAAATCAGCCCTCGACAACTTCACCGGCAGAAAACGATTTTTTTGAAAAAATCCCCAAGCCCCGGGGTCACAATTTCATCAAATATCTGACTTTTGGCAATTCACTTAAAAAATGGTGCCAAAAGCTTGCAAATGCTCCCCTGAAAGGTTTGGTGGTCGAAACAGAAGGCTTTTTATCACAGGACAGGAAATCAGCCCTCGACAACTTCACCGGCAGAAAATCTTTTTTAAAAAAAATCCCCAAGTCCCGGGGTCACAATTTCATCAAAAATCTGACTTTCGGCAATTTACTCAAAAATGGTGCCAAAAGGTTGCAAATGCTCCCCTGAAAGGTTTGGCGGTCGAAACAGAAGGCGTTTTATCACAGGACAGGAAATCAGCCCTCGACAACTTCACCGGCAGAAAATCTTTTTTTAAAAAAATCCCCAAGCCCTGGGGTCACAATTTCATCAAAAATCTGACTTTTGGCAATTCAGTCAAAAATCGTGCCAAAAGGTTGCAAATGCTCCCCTGAAAGGTTTGGCGGTCAAAACAGAAGGCTTTTTATTACAGGGCAATAAATCAGCCCTCGACAACTTAACCGGCAGGAAAAGATTTTTTTGAAAGAATCCCCAAGCCCCGGGGTCACAATTTCATCAAAAATCTGACTTTTGGCAATTCACTGAAAAATGGTGCCGAACGGTTACAAATGCTCCCCTGAAAGGTTTGGCGGTCAAAACAGAAGGCTTTTTATTACAGGACAATAAATCAGCCCTCGACAACTTCACCGGCAGAAAATCTTTTTTTAAAAAAATCCCCAAGTCCCGGGGTCACAATTTCATCAAAAATCTTGCTTTCGGCAATTCACTCAAAAATGGTGCCAAAGGTTGCAAATGCTCCCCTGAACTGTTTGGCGGTCGAAAGAGAAGGCTTTTTATCACAGGACAGGAAATCAGCCCTCGAGAACTTCACCGGCAGAAAATCTTTTTTTGAAAAAATCCCCAAGCCCCGGGGTCAGAATTTCATCAAAAATCTGGCTTTTGGCAATTCACTCAAAAATCGTGCCAAAAGGTTGCAAATGCTCCCCTGAAAGGTTTGGCGGTCAAAACAGAAGGCTTTTTATTACAGGACAATAAATCAGCCCTCGACAACTTCACCGGCAGAAAACGATTTTTTTGAAAAAATCCCCAAGCCCCGGGGTCACAATTTCATCAAATATCTGACTTTTGGCAATTCACTTAAAAAATGGTGCCAAAAGCTTGCAAATGCTCCCCTGAAAGGTTTGGTGGTCGAAACAGAAGGCTTTTTATCACAGGACAGGAAATCAGCCCTCGACAACTTCACCGGCAGAAAATCTTTTTTAAAAAAAATCCCCAAGTCCCGGGGTCACAATTTCATCAAAAATCTGACTTTCGGCAATTTACTCAAAAATGGTGCCAAAAGGTTGCAAATGCTCCCCTGAAAGGTTTGGCGGTCGAAACAGAAGGCTTTTTATCACAGGACAGGAAATCAGCCCTCGACAACTTCACCGGCAGAAAATCTTTTTTTAAAAAAATCCCCAAGCCCCGGGGTCACAATTTCATCAAAAATCTGACTTTCGGCAATTCACTCAAAGATGATGCCAAAAGGTTGCAAATGCTCCCCTGAAAGGTTTGGCGGTCGAAACAGAAGGCGTTTTATCACAGGACAGGAAATCAGCCCTCGACAACTTCACCGGCAGAAAATCTTTTTTCGAAAAAATCCCCAAGCCCTGGGGTCACAATTTCATCAAAAATGTGACTTTCGGCAATTCACTCAAAAATAGTGCCAAAAGCTTGCAAGTGCTCCCCTGAAAGGTTTGGCAGTCGAAACAGAAGGCTTTTTAACATAGGACAGCAAATCAGCCTTCGAGAACTTCACCAGCAGAAAATCTTTTTTTGAAAAAATCCCCAAGCCCCGGGGTCACAATTTTATCAAAAATCTGACTTTCAGCAATTCACTCAAAAATGGTGCCAAAAGGTTGCAAATGCTCCCCTGAAAGGTTTGGCGGTCGAAACAGAAGGCTTTTTATCACAGGACAGGAAATCAGCCCTCGACAACTTCACCGGCAGAAAATCTTTTTTCGAAAAAATCCCCAAGCCCTGGGATCACAATTTCATCAAAAATGTGACTTTCGGCAATTCACTCAAAAATAGTGCCAAAAGCTTGCAAGTGCTCCCCTGAAAGGTTTGGCAGTCGAAACAGAAGGCTTTTTAACATAGGACAGGAAATCAGCCCTCGAGAACTTCACCAGCAGAAAATCTTTTTTTGAAAAAATCCCCAAGCCCCGGGGTCACAATTTTATCAAAAATCTGACTTTCAGCAATTCACTCAAAAATGGTGCCAAAAGGTTGCAAATGCTAACCTGAAAGGTTTGGTGGTCGAAACAGAAGGCTTTTTATCACAGGACAGGAAATCATCCTTCGACAACTTCACTGGCAAAAAATCTTTTTTTGAAAAATCCGTAAGCCCCGGGCTCACAATTTCATCAAAAATCTAACTTTCGGCAATTTACTGAAAAATGGTGCCAAAAGGTTGCAAATGTTCCCCTGAAAGGTTTGGCGGTCGAAACAGAAGGCTTTTTATCACAGGACAGGAAATCAGCCCTCGACAACTTCACCGGCAGAAAATCTTTTTTTGAAAAAATCCCCAAGCCCCGGGCTCACAATTTCATCAAAAATCTGACTTTCGGCAATTCACTCAAAAATGGTGCCAAAAGGTTGCAAATGCTCCCCTGAAAGGTTTGGCGGTCGAAACAGAAGGCTTTTTATCACAGGACAGGAAATCAGCCCTCGACAACTTCACTGGCAGAAAATCTTTTTTTGAAAAAATCCCCAAGCCCCGGGGTCTCAATTTCATCAAAAATCTGACTTTCGGCAATTTACTGAAAAATGGTGCCAAAAGGTTGCAAATGTTCCCCTGAAAGGTTTGGCGGTCGAAACAGAAGGCTTTTTATCACAGGACAGGAAATCAGCCCTCGACAACTTCACCGGCAGAAAATCTTTTTTTGAAAAAATCCCCAAGCCCCGGGGTCACAATTTCATCAAATATCTGACTTTCGGCAATTTACTGAAAAATGGTGCCAAAAGGTTGCAAATGTTCCCCTGAAAGGTTTGGCGGTCGAAACAGAAGGCTTTTTATCACAGGACAGGAAATCAGCCCTCGACAACTTCACCGGCAGAAAATCTTTTTTTGAAAAAATCCCGAAGCCCCGGCGTCACAATTTCATCAAAAATCTGACTTTCGGCAATTCACTCAAAGATGGTGCCAAAAGGTTGCAAATGCTCCCCTGAAAGGTTTGGCGGTCAAAACAGAAGGCTTTTTATCACAGGACAGGAAATCAGCCCTCGACAACTTCACCGGCAGAAAATCTTTTTTCGAAAAAATCCCCAAGCCCTGGGATCACAATTTCATCAAAAATGTGACTTTCGGCAATTCACTCAAAAATAGTGCCAAAAGCTTGCAAGTGCTCCCCTGAAAGGTTTGGCAGTCGAAACAGAAGGCTTTTTAACATAGGACAGGAAATCAGCCTTCGAGAACTTCACCAGCAGAAAATCTTTTTTTTGAAAAAATCCCCAAGCCCCGGAGTCACAATTTTATCAAAAATCTGACTTTCAGCAATTCACTCAAAAATGGTTCCAAAAGGTTGCAAATGCTCCCCTGAAAGGTTTGGTGGTCGAAACAGAAGGCTTTTTATCACAGGACAGGAAATCATCCTTCGACAACTTCACTGGCAAAAAATCTTTTTTTGAAAAATCCGTAAGCCCCGGGCTCACAATTTCATCAAAAATCTAACTTTCGGCAATTCACTCAAAAATGGTGCCAAAATTTTGCAAATGCTCCCCTGAAAGGTTTGGCGGTCAAAACAGAAGGCTTTTTATCACAGGACAGGAAATCAGCCCTCGACAACTTCACCGGCAGAAAATCTTTTTTCGAAAAAATCCCCAAGCCCTGGGGTCACGATTTCATCAAAAATGTGACTTTCGGCAATTCACTCAAAAATAGTGCCAAAAGCTTGCAAGTGCTCCCCTGAAAGGTTTGGCAGTCGAAACAGAAGGCTTTTTATCACAGGACAGGAAATCAGCCCTCGACAACTTCACCGACAGAAAATCTTTTTTTAAAAAATCCCCAAGCCCCTGGGTCACAATTTCATCAAAAATCTGACTTTTGGCAATTTACTCAAAAATGGTGCCAAAAGGTTGCAAATGCTCCCCTGAAAGGTTTGGCGGTCGAAACAGAAGGCGTTTTATCACAGGACAGGAAATCAGCCCTCGACAACTTCACCGGCAGAAAATCTTTTTTTAAAAAAATCCCCAAGCCCTGGGGTCACAATTTCATCAAAAATCTGACTTTTGGCAATTCAGTCAAAAATCGTGCCAAAAGGTTGCAAATGCTCCCCTGAAAGGTTTGGCGGTCAAAACAGAAGGCTTTTTATTACAGGGCAATAAATCAGCCCTCGACAACTTAACCGGCAGGAAAAGATTTTTTTGAAAGAATCCCCAAGCCCCGGGGTCACAATTTCATCAAAAATCTGACTTTTGGCAATTCACTGAAAAATGGTGCCGAACGGTTACAAATGCTCCCCTGAAAGGTTTGGCGGTCAAAACAGAAGGCTTTTTATTACAGGACAATAAATCAGCCCTCGACAACTTCACCGGCAGAAAATCTTTTTTTAAAAAAATCCCCAAGTCCCGGGGTCACAATTTCATCAAAAATCTTGCTTTCGGCAATTCACTCAAAAATGGTGCCAAAGGTTGCAAATGCTCCCCTGAACTGTTTGGCGGTCGAAAGAGAAGGCTTTTTATCACAGGACAGGAAATCAGCCCTCGAGAACTTCACCGGCAGAAAATCTTTTTTTGAAAAAATCCCCAAGCCCCGGGGTCAGAATTTCATCAAAAATCTGGCTTTTGGCAATTCACTCAAAAATCGTGCCAAAAGGTTGCAAATGCTCCCCTGAAAGGTTTGGCGGTCAAAACAGAAGGCTTTTTATTACAGGACAATAAATCAGCCCTCGACAACTTCACCGGCAGAAAACGATTTTTTTGAAAAAATCCCCAAGCCCCGGGGTCACAATTTCATCAAATATCTGACTTTTGGCAATTCACTTAAAAAATGGTGCCAAAAGCTTGCAAATGCTCCCCTGAAAGGTTTGGTGGTCGAAACAGAAGGCTTTTTATCACAGGACAGGAAATCAGCCCTCGACAACTTCACCGGCAGAAAATCTTTTTTAAAAAAAATCCCCAAGTCCCGGGGTCACAATTTCATCAAAAATCTGACTTTCGGCAATTTACTCAAAAATGGTGCCAAAAGGTTGCAAATGCTCCCCTGAAAGGTTTGGCGGTCGAAACAGAAGGCTTTTTATCACAGGACAGGAAATCAGCCCTCGACAACTTCACCGGCAGAAAATCTTTTTTTAAAAAAATCCCCAAGCCCCGGGGTCACAATTTCATCAAAAATCTGACTTTCGGCAATTCACTCAAAGATGATGCCAAAAGGTTGCAAATGCTCCCCTGAAAGGTTTGGCGGTCGAAACAGAAGGCGTTTTATCACAGGACAGGAAATCAGCCCTCGACAACTTCACCGGCAGAAAATCTTTTTTCGAAAAAATCCCCAAGCCCTGGGGTCACAATTTCATCAAAAATGTGACTTTCGGCAATTCACTCAAAAAAAGTGCCAAAAGCTTGCAAGTGCTCCCCTGAAAGGTTTGGCAGTCGAAACAGAAGGCTTTTTATCACAGGACAGGAAATCAGCAGTCGACAACTTCACCGACAGAAAATCTTTTTTTAAAAAATCCCCAAGCCCCGGGGTCACAATTTTATCAAAAATCTGACTTTCGGCAATTCCCTCAAAAATGGTGCCAAAAGGTTGCAAATGGTGCCCTGAAAGGTTTGGCGGTCGAAACAGAAGGCTTTTTATCACAGGACAGGAAATCAGCCCTCGAGAACTTCACCGGCAGAAAATCTTTTTTTGAAAAAATCCCCAAGCCCCGGGGTCACAATTTCATCAAAAAACTGACTTTTGGCTATTCACTCAAAAATGGTGCCAAAAGGTTGCAAATGCACCCCTGAAAGGTTTGGCGGTCAAAACAGAAGGCTTTTTATCACAGGACAGGAAATCAGGCCTCGACAACTTCACCGGCAGAAAATCTTTTTTCGAAAAAATCCCCAAGCCCTGGGGTCACAATTTCATCAAAAATGTGACTTTCGGCAATTCACTCAAAAATGGTGCCAAATGCTTTCAAGTGCTCCCCTGAAAGGTTTGGCAGTCGAAACAGAAGGCTTTTTATCACAGGACAGGAAATCAGCCTTCGAGAACTTCACCAGCAGAAAATCTTTTTTTGAAAAAATCCCCAAGCCCCGGGGTCATAATTTCATCAAAAATCTGACTTTTGGCAATTCACTCAAAAATGGTGCCAAAAGGTTGCAAATGCTCCCCTGAAAGGTTTGGTGGTCGAAACAGAAGGCTTTTTATCACAGGACAGGAAATCAGCCCTCGACAACTTCAACGGCAGAAAATCTTTTTTCGAAAAAATCCCCAAGCCCTGGGATCACAATTTCATCAAAAATGTGACTTTCGGCAATTCACTCAAAAATAGTGCCAAAAGCTTGCAAGTGCTCCCCTGAAAGGTTTGGCAGTCGAAACAGAAGGCTTTTTAACATAGGACAGGAAATCAGCCCTCGAGAACTTCACCAGCAGAAAATCTTTTTTTGAAAAAATCCCCAAGCCCCGGGGTCACAATTTTATCAAAAATCTGACTTTCAGCAATTCACTCAAAAATGGTGCCAAAAGGTTGCAAATGCTCCCCTGAAAGGTTTGGTGGTCGAAACAGAAGGCTTTTTATCACAGGACAGGAAATCATCCTTCGACAACTTCACTGGCAAAAAATCTTTTTTTGAAAAATCCGTAAGCCCCGGGCTCACAATTTCATCAAAAATCTGACTTTCGGCAATTCACTCAAAAATGGTGCCAAAAGGTTGCAAATGCTCCCCTGAAAGGTTTGGCGGTCGAAACAGAAGGCTTTTTATCACAGGACAGGAAATCAGCCCTCGACAACTTCACTGGCAGAAAATCTTTTTTTGAAAAAATCCCCAAGCCCCGGGGTCTCAATTTCATCAAAAATCTGACTTTTGGCAATTTACTGAAAAATGGTGCCAAAAGGTTGCAAATGTTCCCCTGAAAGGTTTGGCGGTCGAAACAGAAGGCTTTTTATCACAGGACAGGAAATCAGCCCTCGACAACTTCACCGGCAGAAAATCTTTTTTTGAAAAAATCCCCAAGCCCCGGGGTCACAATTTCATCAAATATCTGACTTTCGGCAATTTACTGAAAAATGGTGCCAAAAGGTTGCAAATGTTCCCCTGAAAGGTTTGGCGGTCGAAACAGAAGGCTTTTTATCACAGGACAGGAAATCAGCCCTCGTCAACTTCACCGGCAGAAAATCTTTTTTTGAAAAAATCCCGAAGCCCCGGCGTCACAATTTCATCAAAAATCTGACTTTCGGCAATTCACTCAAAGATGGTGCCAAAAGGTTGCAAATGGTCCCCTGAAAGGTTTGGCGGTCAAAACAGAACGCTTTTTATCACAGGACAGGAAATCAGCCCTCGACAACTTCACCGGCAGAAAATCTTTTTTCGAAAAAATCCCGAAGCCCTGGGATCACAATTTCATCAAAAATGTGACTTTCGGCAATTCACTCAAAAATAGTGCCAAAAGCTTGCAAGTGCTCCCCTGAAAGGTTTGGCAGTCGAAACAGAAGGCTTTTTAACATAGGACAGGAAATCAGCCTTCGAGAACTTCACCAGCAGAAAATCTTTTTTTGAAAAAATCCCCAAGCCCCGGGGTCACAATTTTATCAAAAATCTGACTTTCAGCAATTCACTCAAAAATGGTGCCAAAAGGTTGCAAATGCTCCCCTGAAAGGTTTGGCGGTCGAAACAGAAGGCTTTTTATCACAGGACAGGAAATCAGCCCTCGACAACTTCACCGGCAGAAAATCTTTTTTCGAAAAAATCCCCAAGCCCTGGGATCACAATTTCATCAAAAATGTGACTTTCGGCAATTCACTCAAAAATAGTGCCAAAAGCTTGCAAGTGCTCCCCTGAAAGGTTTGGCAGTCGAAACAGAAGGCTTTTTAACATAGGACAGGAAATCAGCCCTCGAGAACTTCACCAGCAGAAAATCTTTTTTTGAAAAAATCCCCAAGCCCCGGGGTCACAATTTTATCAAAAATCTGACTTTCAGCAATTCACTCAAAAATGGTGCCAAAAGGTTGCAAATGCTAACCTGAAAGGTTTGGTGGTCGAAACAGAAGGCTTTTTATCACAGGACAGGAAATCATCCTTCGACAACTTCACTGGCAAAAAATCTTTTTTTGAAAAATCCGTAAGCCCCGGGCTCACAATTTCATCAAAAATCTAACTTTCGGCAATTTACTGAAAAATGGTGCCAAAAGGTTGCAAATGTTCCCCTGAAAGGTTTGGCGGTCGAAACAGAAGGCTTTTTATCACAGGACAGGAAATCAGCCCTCGACAACTTCACCGGCAGAAAATCTTTTTTTGAAAAAATCCCCAAGCCCCGGGCTCACAATTTCATCAAAAATCTGACTTTCGGCAATTCACTCAAAAATGGTGCCAAAAGGTTGCAAATGCTCCCCTGAAAGGTTTGGCGGTCGAAACAGAAGGCTTTTTATCACAGGACAGGAAATCAGCCCTCGACAACTTCACTGGCAGAAAATCTTTTTTTGAAAAAATCCCCAAGCCCCGGGGTCTCAATTTCATCAAAAATCTGACTTTCGGCAATTTACTGAAAAATGGTGCCAAAAGGTTGCAAATGTTCCCCTGAAAGGTTTGGCGGTCGAAACAGAAGGCTTTTTATCACAGGACAGGAAATCAGCCCTCGACAACTTCACCGGCAGAAAATCTTTTTTTGAAAAAATCCCCAAGCCCCGGGGTCACAATTTCATCAAATATCTGACTTTCGGCAATTTACTGAAAAATGGTGCCAAAAGGTTGCAAATGTTCCCCTGAAAGGTTTGGCGGTCGAAACAGAAGGCTTTTTATCACAGGACAGGAAATCAGCCCTCGACAACTTCACCGGCAGAAAATCTTTTTTTGAAAAAATCCCGAAGCCCCGGCGTCACAATTTCATCAAAAATCTGACTTTCGGCAATTCACTCAAAGATGGTGCCAAAAGGTTGCAAATGCTCCCCTGAAAGGTTTGGCGGTCAAAACAGAAGGCTTTTTATCACAGGACAGGAAATCAGCCCTCGACAACTTCACCGGCAGAAAATCTTTTTTCGAAAAAATCCCCAAGCCCTGGGATCACAATTTCATCAAAAATGTGACTTTCGGCAATTCACTCAAAAATAGTGCCAAAAGCTTGCAAGTGCTCCCCTGAAAGGTTTGGCAGTCGAAACAGAAGGCTTTTTAACATAGGACAGGAAATCAGCCTTCGAGAACTTCACCAGCAGAAAATCTTTTTTTTGAAAAAATCCCCAAGCCCCAGAGTCACAATTTTATCAAAAATCTGACTTTCAGCAATTCACTCAAAAATGGTTCCAAAAGGTTGCAAATGCTCCCCTGAAAGGTTTGGTGGTCGAAACAGAAGGCTTTTTATCACAGGACAGGAAATCATCCTTCGACAACTTCACTGGCAAAAAATCTTTTTTTGAAAAATCCGTAAGCCCCGGGCTCACAATTTCATCAAAAATCTAACTTTCGGCAATTCACTCAAAAATGGTGCCAAAATTTTGCAAATGCTCCCCTGAAAGGTTTGGCGGTCAAAACAGAAGGCTTTTTATCACAGGACAGGAAATCAGCCCTCGACAACTTCACCGGCAGAAAATCTTTTTTCGAAAAAATCCCCAAGCCCTGGGGTCACGATTTCATCAAAAATGTGACTTTCGGCAATTCACTCAAAAATAGTGCCAAAAGCTTGCAAGTGCTCCCCTGAAAGGTTTGGCAGTCGAAACAGAAGGCTTTTTATCACAGGACAGGAAATCAGCCCTCGACAACTTCACCGACAGAAAATCTTTTTTTAAAAAATCCCCAAGCCCCTGGGTCACAATTTCATCAAAAATCTGACTTTTGGCAATTTACTCAAAAATGGTGCCAAAAGGTTGCAAATGCTCCCCTGAAAGGTTTGGTGGTCGAAACAGAAGGCTTTTAATCACAGGACAGGAAATCAGCCCTCGACAACTTCACCGGCAGGAAATCTTTTTTTGAAAAAATCCCCAAGCCCCGGGGTCACAATTTTATCAAAAATCTGACTTTCGGCAATTCACTCAAAAATGGTGCCAAAAGGTTGCAAATGGTGCCCTGAAAGGTTTGGCGGTCGAAACAGAAGGCTCTTTATCACAGGACAGAAAATCAGCCCTCGACAACTTCACTGGCAAAAAATCTTTTTTTGAAAAATCCGTAAGCCCCGGGCTCACAATTTCATCAAAAATCTGACTTTCGGCAATTCACTCAAAGATGGTGCCAAAAGGTTGCAAATGGTCCCCTGAAAGGTTTGGCGGTCGAAACAGAAGGCTTTTTATCACAGGACAGGAAATCAGCCCTCGACAACTTCACCGGCAGAAAATCTTTTTTTGAAAAAATCCCCAAGCCCCGGGGTCACAATTTCATCAAAAATCTGACTTTCAGCAATTCACTCAAAAATGGTGCCAAAAGGTTGCAAATGCTAACCTGAAAGGTTTGGTGGTCGAAACAGAAGGCTTTTTATCACAGGACAGGAAATCATCCTTCGACAACTTCACTGGCAAAAAATCTTTTTTTGAAAAATCCGTAAGCCCCGGGCTCACAATTTCATCAAAAATCTAACTTTCGGCAATTTACTGAAAAATGGTGCCAAAAGGTTGCAAATGTTCCCCTGAAAGGTTTGGCGGGCGAAACAGAAGGCTTTTTATCACAGGACAGGAAATCAGCCCTGGACAACTTCACCGGCAGAAAATCTTTTTTTGAAAAAATCCCCAAGCCCCGGGCTCACAATTTCATCAAAAATCTGACTTTCGGCAATTCACTCAAAAATGGTGCCAAAAGGTTGCAAATGCTCCCCTGAAAGGTTTGGCGGTCGAAACAGAAGGCTTTTTATCACAGGACAGGAAATCAGCCCTCGACAACTTCACTGGCAGAAAATCTTTTTTTGAAAAAATCCCCAAGCCCCGGGGTCTCAATTTCATCAAAAATCTGACTTTCGGCAATTTACTGAAAAATGGTGCCAAAAGGTTGCAAATGTTCCCCTGAAAGGTTTGGCGGTCGAAACAGAAGGCTTTTTATCACAGGACAGGAAATCAGCCCTCGACAACTTCACCGGCAGAAAATCTTTTTTTGAAAAAATCCCCAAGCCCCGGGGTCACAATTTCATCAAATATCTGACTTTCGGCAATTTACTGAAAAATGGTGCCAAAAGGTTGCAAATGTTCCCCTGAAAGGTTTGGCGGTCGAAACAGAAGGCTTTTTATCACAGGACAGGAAATCAGCCCTCGACAACTTCACCGGCAGAAAATCTTTTTTTGAAAAAATCCCGAAGCCCCGGCGTCACAATTTCATCAAAAATCTGACTTTCGGCAATTCACTCAAAGATGGTGCCAAAAGGTTGCAAATGCTCCCCTGAAAGGTTTGGCGGTCAAAACAGAAGGCTTTTTATCACAGGACAGGAAATCAGCCCTCGACAACTTCACCGGCAGAAAATCTTTTTTCGAAAAAATCCCCAAGCCCTGGGATCACAATTTCATCAAAAATGTGACTTTCGGCAATTCACTCAAAAATAGTGCCAAAAGCTTGCAAGTGCTCCCCTGAAAGGTTTGGCAGTCGAAACAGAAGGCTTTTTAACATAGGACAGGAAATCAGCCTTCGAGAACTTCACCAGCAGAAAATCTTTTTTTGAAAAAATCCCCAAGCCCCGGGGTCTCAATTTCATCAAAAATCTGACTTTCGGCAATTTACTGAAAAAATAGTGCCAAAAGCTTGCAAGTGCTCCCCTGAAAGGTTTGGCAGTCGAAACAGAAGGCTTTTTATCACAGGACAGGAAATCAGCCCTCGACAACTTCACCGACAGAAAATCTTTTTTTAAAAAATCCCCAAGCCCCTGGGTCACAATTTCATCAAAAATCTGACTTTTGGCAATTTACTCAAAAATGGTGCCAAAAGGTTGCAAATGCTCCCCTGAAAGGTTTGGTGGTCGAAACAGAAGGCTTTTAATCACAGGACAGGAAATCAGCCCTCGACAACTTCACCGGCAGGAAATCTTTTTTTGAAAAAATCCCCAAGCCCCGGGGTCACAATTTTATCAAAAATCTGACTTTCGGCAATTCACTCAAAAATGGTGCCAAAAGGTTGCAAATGGTGCCCTGAAAGGTTTGGCGGTCGAAACAGAAGGCTCTTTATCACAGGACAGAAAATCAGCCCTCGACAACTTCACTGGCAAAAAATCTTTTTTTGAAAAATCCGTAAGCCCCGGGCTCACAATTTCATCAAAAATCTGACTTTCGGCAATTCACTCAAAGATGGTGCCAAAAGGTTGCAAATGGTCCCCTGAAAGGTTTGGCGGTCAAAACAGAAGGCTTTTTATCACAGGACAGGAAATCAGCCCTCGACAACTTCACCGGCAGAAAATCTTTTTTTGAAAAAATCCCCAAGCCCCGGGGTCACAATTTCATCAAAAATCTGACTTTCGGCAATTTACTGAAAAATGGTGCCAAAAGGTTGCAAATATTCCCCTGAAAGGTTTGGCGGTCGAAACAGAAGGCTCTTTATCACAGGACAGAAAATCAGCCCTCGACAACTTCACTGGCAAAAAATCTTTTTTTGAAAAATCCGTAAGCCCCGGGCTCACAATTTCATCAAAAATCTGACTTTCGGCAATTCACTCAAAGATGGTGCCAAAAGGTTGCAAATGCTCCCCTGAAAGGTTTGGCGGTTGAAACAGAGGGCTCTTTATCACAGGACAGAAAATCAGCCCTCGACAACTTCACTGGCAAAAAATCTTTTTTTGAAAAATCCGTAAGCCCCGGGCTCACAATTTCATCAAAAATCTGACTTTCGGCAATTTACTGAAAAATGGTGCCAAAAGGTTGCAAATGTTCCCCTGAAAGGTTTGGCGGTCGAAACAGAAGGCTTTTTATCACAGGACAGGAAATCAGCCCTCGACAACTTCACCGGCAGAAAATCTTTTTTTGAAAAAATCCCCAAGCCCCGGGGTCACAATTTCATCAAATATCTGACTTTCGGCAATTTACTGAAAAATGGTGCCAAAAGGTTGCAAATGTTCCCCTGAAAGGTTTGGCGGTCGAAACAGAAGGCTTTTTATCACAGGACAGGAAATCAGCCCTCGACAACTTCACCGGCAGAAAATCTTTTTTTGAAAAAATCCCGAAGCCCCGGCGTCACAATTTCATCAAAAATCTGACTTTCGGCAATTCACTCAAAGATGGTGCCAAAAGGTTGCAAATGGTCCCCTGAAAGGTTTGGCGGTCAAAACAGAAGGCTTTTTATCACAGGACAGGAAATCAGCCCTCGACAACTTCACCGGCAGAAAATCTTTTTTCGAAAAAATCCCCAAGCCCTGGGATCACAATTTCATCAAAAATGTGACTTTCGGCAATTCACTCAAAAATAGTGCCAAAAGCTTGCAAGTGCTCCCCTGAAAGGTTTGGCAGTCGAAACAGAAGGCTTTTTAACATAGGACAGGAAATCAGCCTTCGAGAACTTCACCAGCAGAAAATCTTTTTTTGAAAAAATCCCCAAGCCCCGGGGTCACAATTCTATCAAAAATCTGACTTTCAGCAATTCACTCAAAAATGGTGCCAAAAGGTTGCAAATGCTCCCCTGAAAGGTTTGGCGGTCGAAACAGAAGGCTTTTTATCACACGACAGGAAATCAGCCCTCGACAACTTCACCGGCAGAAAATCTTTTTTCGAAAAAATCCCCAAGCCCTGGGATCACAATTTCATCAAAAATGTGACTTTCGGCAATTCACTCAAAAATAGAGCCAAAAGCTTGCAAGTGCTCCCCTGAAAGGTTTGGCAGTCGAAACAGAAGGCTTTTTAACATAGGACAGGAAATCAGCCCTCGAGAACTTCACCAGCAGAAAATCTTTTTTGGAAAAAATCCCCAAGCCCCGGGGTCACAATTTTATCAAAAATCTGACTTTCAGCAATTCACTCAAAAATGGTGCCAAAAGGTTGCAAATATTCCCCTGAAAGGTTTGGCGGTCGAAACAGAAGGCTCTTTATCACAGGACAGAAAATCAGCCCTCGACAACTTCACTGGCAAAAAATGTTTTTTTGAAAAATCCGTAAGCCCCGGGCTCACAATTTCATCAAAAATCTGACTTTCGGCAATTCACTCAAAGATGGTGCCAAAAGGTTGCAAATGCTCCCCTGAAAGGTTTGGCGGTTGAAACAGAGGGCTCTTTATCACAGGACAGAAAATCAGCCCTCGACAACTTCACTGGCAAAAAATCTTTTTTTGAAAAATCCGTAAGCCCCGGGCTCACAATTTCATCAAAAATCTGACTTTCGGCAATTCACTCAAAAATGGTGCCAAAAGGTTGCAAATGCTCCCCTGAAAGGTTTGGCGGTCGAAACAGAAGGCTTTTTATCACAGGACAGGAAATCAGCCCTCGACAACTTCACTGGCAGAAAATCTTTTTTTGAAAAAATCCCCAAGCCCCGGGGTCTCAATTTCATCAAAAATCTGACTTTCGGCAATTTACTGAAAAATGGTGCCAAAAGGTTGCAAATGTTCCCCTGAAAGGTTTGGCGGTCGAAACAGAAGGCTTTTTATCACAGGACAGGAAATCAGCCCTCGACAACTTCACCGGCAGAAAATCTTTTTTTGAAAAAATCCCCAAGCCCCGGGGTCACAATTTCATCAAATATCTGACTTTCGGCAATTTACTGAAAAATGGTGCCAAAAGGTTGCAAATGTTCCCCTGAAAGGTTTGGCGGTCGAAACAGAAGGCTCTTTATCACAGGACAGAAAATCAGCCCTCGACAACTTCACTGGCAAAAATTGTTTTTTTGAAAAATCCGTAAGCCCCGGGCTCACAATTTCATCAAAAATCTGACTTTCGGCAATTCACTCAAAGATGGTGCCAAAAGGTTGCAAATGCTCCCCTGAAAGGTTTGGCGGTTAAAACAGAGGGCTCTTTATCACAGGACAGAAAATCAGCCCTCGACAACTTCACTGGCAAAAAATCTTTTTTTGAAAAATCCGTAAGCCCCGGGCTCACAATTTCATCAAAAATCTGACTTTCGGCAATTCACTCAAAAATGGTGCCAAAAGGTTGCAAATGCTCCCCTGAAAGGTTTGGCGGTCGAAACAGAAGGCTTTTTATCACAGGACAGGAAATCAGCCCTCGACAACTTCACTGGCAGAAAATCTTTTTTTGAAAAAATCCCCAAGCCCCGGGGTCTCAATTTCATCAAAAATCTGACTTTCGGCAATTTACTGAAAAATGGTGCCAAAAGGTTGCAAATGTTCCCCTGAAAGGTTTGGCGGTCGAAACAGAAGGCTTTTTATCACAGGACAGGAAATCAGCCCTCGACAACTTCACCGGCAGAAAATCTTTTTTTGAAAAAATCCCCAAGCCCCGGGGTCACAATTTCATCAAATATCTGACTTTCGGCAATTTACTGAAAAATGGTGCCAAAAGGTTGCAAATGTTCCCCTGAAAGGTTTGGCGGTCGAAACAGAAGGCTTTTTATCACAGGACAGGAAATCAGCCCTCGACAACTTCACCAGCAGAAAATCTTTTTTCGAAAAAATCCCGAAGCCCCGGCGTCACAATTTCATCAAAAATCTGACTTTCGGCAATTCACTCAAAGATGGTGCCAAAAGGTTGCAAATGCTCCCCTGAAAGGTTTGGCGGTCAAAACAGAAGGCTTTTTATCACAGGACAGGAAATCAGCCCTCGACAACTTCACCGGCAGAAAATCTTTTTTCGAAAAAATCCCCAAGCCCTGGGATCACAATTTCATCAAAAATGTGACTTTCGGCAATTCACTCAAAAATAGTGCCAAAAGCTTGCAAGTGCTCCCCTGAAAGGTTTGGCAGTCGAAACAGAAGGCTTTTTAACATAGGACAGGAAATCAGCCTTCGAGAACTTCACCAGCAGAAAATCTTTTTTTGAAAAAATCCCCAAGCCCCGGGGTCACAATTTTATCAAAAATCTGACTTTTGGCAATTCACTCAAAAATGGTGCCAAAAGGTTGCAAATGGTGCCCTGAAAGGTTTGGCGGTTGAAACAGAAGGCTCTTTATCACAGGACAGAAAATCAGCCCTCGACAACTTCACTGGCAAAAAATCTTTTTTTGAAAAATCCGTAAGCCCCGGGCTCACAATTTCATCAAAAATCTGACTTTCGGCAATTCACTCAAAGATGGTGCCAAAAGGTTGCAAATGGTCCCCTGAAAGGTTTGGCGGTCAAAACAGAAGGCTTTTTATCACAGGACAGGAAATCAGCCCTCGACGACTTCACCGGCAGAAAATCTTTTTTCGAAAAAATCCCCAAGCCCTGGGATCACAATTTCATCAAAAATGTGACTGTCGTCAATTCACTCAAAAATGGTGCCAAAAGGTTGCAAATGCTCCCCTGAAAGGTTTGGCGGTCGAAACAGAAGGCTTTTTATCACAGGACAGGAAATCAGCCCTCGACAACTTCACTGGCAGAAAATCTTTTTTTGAAAAAATCTGTAAGCCCCGGGGTCAAAATTTCATCAAAAATCTGACTTTCGGCAATTTACTCAAATATGGTGCCAAAATGTTGCAAATGCTCCCCTGAAAGGTTTGGCGGTCGAAACAGAAGGCTTTTTAACATAGGACAGGAAATCAGCCCTCGAGAACTTCACCAGCAGAAAATCTTTTTTTGAAAAAATCTCCAAGCCCCGGGGTCACAATTTCATCAAAAATCTGACTTTCAGCAATTCACTCAAAAATGGTGCCAAAAGGTTGCAAATGCTCCCCTGAAAGGTTTGGCGGTCGAAACAGAAGGCTTTTTATCACAGGACAGGAAATCAGCCCTCGATAACTTCACCGGCAGAAAATCTTTTTTCGAAAAAATCCCCAAGCTCTGGGATCACAATTTCATCAAAAATGTGACTTTCGGCAATTCACTCAAAAATATTCCCAAAAGCTTGCAAGTGCACCCCTGAAAGGTTTGGCAGTCGAAACAGAAGGCTTTTTAACATACGACAGGAAATCAGCCCTCGAGAACTTCACCGACAGAAAATCTTTTTTTGAAAAAATCCCCAAGCCCCGGGGTCACAATTTCATCAAAAATCTGACTTTCGGCAATTCACTCAAAAATGGTGCCAAAAGGTTGCAAATGCTCCCCTGAAAGGTTTGGCGGACGAAACAGAAGGCTTTTTAATCACAGGACAGGAAATCAGCCCTCGACAACTTCACCGGCAGAAAATCTTTTTTTGAGAAAATCCCCAAGCCCCGGGGTCACAATTTCATCAAAAATCTGACTTTCAGCAATTCAGTCAAAAATCGTGCCAAAAGGTTGCAAATGCTCCCCTGAAAGGTTTGGCGGTCAAAACAGAAGGCTTTTTATTACAGGGCAATAAATCAGCCCTCGACAACTTAACCGGCAGGAAAAGATTTTTTTGAAAGAATCCCCAAGCCCCGGGGTCACAATTTCATCAAAAATCTGACTTTTGGCAATTCACTGAAAAATGGTGCCGAACGGTTACAAATGCTCCCCTGAAAGGTTTGGCGGTCAAAACAGAAGGCTTTTTATTACAGGACAATAAATCAGCCCTCGACAACTTCACCGGCAGAAAATCTTTTTTTAAAAAAATCCCCAAGTCCCGGGGTCACAATTTCATCAAAAATCTTGCTTTCGGCAATTCACTCAAAAATGGTGCCAAAGGTTGCAAATGCTCCCCTGAACTGTTTGGCGGTCGAAAGAGAAGGCTTTTTATCACAGGACAGGAAATCAGCCCTCGAGAACTTCACTGGCAGAAAATCTTTTTTTGAAAAAATCCCCAAGCCCCGGGGTCAGAATTTCATCAAAAATCTGGCTTTTGGCAATTCACTCAAAAATCGTGCCAAAAGGTTGCAAATGCTCCCCTGAAAGGTTTGGCGGTCAAAACAGAAGGCTTTTTATTACAGGACAATAAATCAGCCCTCGACAACTTCACCGTAGGAAAAAGATTTTTTTGAAAAAATCCCCAAGCCCCGGGGTCACAATTTCATCAAAAATCTGACTTTTAGCAATTCACTTAAAAAATGGTGCCAAAAGCTTGCAAATGCTCCCGTGAAAGGTTTGGTGGTCGAAACAGAAGGCTTTTTATCACAGGACAGGAAATCAGCCCTCGACAACTTCACCGGCAGAAAATCTTTTTTTAAAAAAATCCCCAAGTCCCGGGGT
This sequence comes from Podarcis tiliguerta, assembly GCF_965153285.1. Taxonomy (NCBI): domain Eukaryota; kingdom Metazoa; phylum Chordata; class Lepidosauria; order Squamata; family Lacertidae; genus Podarcis; species Podarcis tiliguerta. Next base: position 6,206 of record NW_028148647.1, on the reverse strand, counting down.
CACAATTTCATCAAAAATCTGACTTTCGGCAATTTACTCAAAAATGGTGCCAAAAGGTTGCAAATGCTCCCCTGAAAGGTTTGGCGGTCGAAACAGAAGGCTTTTTATCACAGGACAGGAAATCAGCCCTCGACAACTTCACCGGCAGAAAATCTTTTTTTAAAAAAATCCCCAAGCCCCGGGGTCACAATTTCATCAAAAATCTGATTTCGGCAATTCACTCAAAGATGATGCCAAAAGGTTGCAAATGCTCCCCTGAAAGGTTTGGCGGTCGAAACAGAAGGCGTTTTATCACAGGACAGGAAATCAGCCCTCGACAACTTCACCGGCAGAAAATCTTTTTTCGAAAAAATCCCCAAGCCCTGGGGTCACAATTTCATCAAAAATGTGACTTTCGGCAATTCACTCAAAAATAGTGCCAAAAGCTTGCAAGTGCTCCCCTGAAAGGTTTGGCAGTCGAAACAGAAGGCTTTTTATCACAGGACAGGAAATCAGCAGTCGACAACTTCACCGACAGAAAATCTTTTTTTTAAAAATCCCCAAGCCCCGGGGTCACAATTTTATCAAAAATCTGACTTTCGGCAATTCCCTCAAAAATGGTGCCAAAAGGTTGCAAATGGTGCCCTGAAAGGTTTGGCGGTCGAAACAGAAGGCTTTTTATCACAGGACAGGAAATCAGCCCTCGAGAAGTTCACCGGCAGAAAATCTTTTTTTGAAAAAATCCCCAAGCCCCGGGGTCACAATTTCATCAAAAAACTGACTTTTGGCTATTCACTCAAAAATGGTGCTAAAAGGTTGCAAATGCACCCCTGAAAGGTTTGGCGGTCAAAACAGAAGGCTTTTTATCACAGGACAGGAAATCAGGCCTCGACAACTTCACCGGCAGAAAATCTTTTTTCGAAAAAATCCCCAAGCCCTGGGGTCACAATTTCATCAAAAATGTGACTTTCGGCAATTCACTCAAAAATGGTGCCAAAAGCTTTCAAGTGCTCCCCTGAAAGGTTTGGCAGTCGAAACAGAAGGCTTTTTATCACAGGACAGGAAATCAGAACTCGAGAACTTCACCAGCAGAAAATCTTTTTTTGAAAAAATCCCCAAGCCCCGGGGTCATAATTTCATCAAAAATCTGACTTTTGGCAATTCACTCAAAAGTGGTGCCAAAAGGTTGCAAATGCTCCCCTGAAAGGTTTGGCGGTCGAAACAGAAGGCTTTTTATCACAGGACAGGAAATCAGCCCTCGACAACTTCACCGGCAGAAAATCTTTTTTCGAAAAAATCCCCAAGCCCTGGGGTCACAATTTCATCAAAAATGTGACTTTCGGCAATTCACTCAAAAATGGTGCCAAAAGCTTTCAAGTGCTCCCCTGAAAGGTTTGGCAGTCGAAACAGAAGGCTTTTTATCACAGGACAGGAAATCAGAACTCGAGAACTTCACCAGCAGAAAATCTTTTTTTGAAAAAATCCCCAAGCCCCGGGGTCATAATTTCATCAAAAATCTGACTTTTGGCAATTCACTCAAAAGTGGTGCCAAAAGGTTGCAAATGCTCCCCTGAAAGGTTTGGCGGTCGAAACAGAAGGCTTTTTATCACAGGACAGGAAATCAGCCCTCGACAACTTCACCGGCAGAAAATCTTTTTTCGAAAAAATCCCCAAGCCCTGGGATCACAATTTCATCAAAAATGTGACTTTCGGCAATTCACTCAAAAATAGTGCCAAAAGCTTGCAAGTGCTCCCCTGAAAGGTTTGGCAGTCGAAACAGAAGGCTTTTTAACATAGGACAGGAAATCAGCCCTCGAGAACTTCACCAGCAGAAAATCTTTTTTTGAAAAAATCCCCAAGCCCCGGGGTCACAATTTTATCAAAAATCTGACTTTCAGCAATTCACTCAAAAATGGTGCCAAAAGGTTGCAAATGCTCCCCTGAAAGGTTTGGTGGTCGAAACAGAAGGCTTTTTATCACAGGACAGGAAATCATCCTTCGACAACTTCACTGGCAAAAAATCTTTTTTTGAAAAATCCGTAAGCCCCGGGCTCACAATTTCATCAAAAATCTGACTTTCGGCAATTCACTCAAAGATGGTGCCAAAAGGTTGCAAATGCTCCCCTGAAAGGTTTGGCGGTTGAAACAGAGGGCTCTTTATCACAGGACAGAAAATCAGCCCTCGACAACTTCACTGGCAAAAAATCTTTTTTTGAAAAATCCGTAAGCCCCGGGCTCACAATTTCATCAAAAATCTGACTTTCGGCAATTCACTCAAAAATGGTGCCAAAAGGTTGCAAATGCTCCCCTGAAAGGTTTGGCGGTCGAAACAGAAGGCTTTTTATCACAGGACAGGAAATCAGCCCTCGACAACTTCACTGGCAGAAAATCTTTTTTTGAAAAAATCCCCAAGCCCTGGGGTCTCAATTTCATCAAAAATCTGACTTTCGGCAATTTACTGAAAAATGGTGCCAAAAGGTTGCAAATGTTCCCCTGAAAGGTTTGGCGGTCGAAACAGAAGGCTTTTTATCACAGGACAGGAAATCAGCCCTCGACAACTTCACCGGCAGAAAATCTTTTTTTAAAAAAATCCCCAAGCCCCGGGGTCACAATTTCATCAAAAATCTGATTTCGGCAATTCACTCAAAAATAGTGCCAAAAGCTTGCAAGTGCTCCCCTGAAAGGTTTGGCAGTCGAAACAGAAGGCTTTTTATCACAGGACAGGAAATCAGCAGTCGACAACTTCACCGACAGAAAATCTTTTTTTTAAAAATCCCCAAGCCCCGGGGTCACAATTTTATCAAAAATCTGACTTTCGGCAATTCCCTCAAAAATGGTGCCAAAAGGTTGCAAATGGTGCCCTGAAAGGTTTGGCGGTCGAAACAGAAGGCTTTTTATCACAGGACAGGAAATCAGCCCTCGAGAAGTTCACCGGCAGAAAATCTTTTTTTGAAAAAATCCCCAAGCCCCGGGGTCACAATTTCATCAAAAAACTGACTTTTGGCTATTCACTCAAAAATGGTGCTAAAAGGTTGCAAATGCACCCCTGAAAGGTTTGGCGGTCAAAACAGAAGGCTTTTTATCACAGGACAGGAAATCAGGCCTCGACAACTTCACCGGCAGAAAATCTTTTTTCGAAAAAATCCCCAAGCCCTGGGGTCACAATTTCATCAAAAATGTGACTTTCGGCAATTCACTCAAAAATGGTGCCAAAAGCTTTCAAGTGCTCCCCTGAAAGGTTTGGCAGTCGAAACAGAAGGCTTTTTATCACAGGACAGGAAATCAGAACTCGAGAACTTCACCAGCAGAAAATCTTTTTTTGAAAAAATCCCCAAGCCCCGGGGTCATAATTTCATCAAAAATCTGACTTTTGGCAATTCACTCAAAAGTGGTGCCAAAAGGTTGCAAATGCTCCCCTGAAAGGTTTGGCGGTCGAAACAGAAGGCTTTTTATCACAGGACAGGAAATCAGCCCTCGACAACTTCACCGGCAGAAAATCTTTTTTCGAAAAAATCCCCAAGCCCTGGGGTCACAATTTCATCAAAAATGTGACTTTCGGCAATTCACTCAAAAATGGTGCCAAAAGCTTTCAAGTGCTCCCCTGAAAGGTTTGGCAGTCGAAACAGAAGGCTTTTTATCACAGGACAGGAAATCAGAACTCGAGAACTTCACCAGCAGAAAATCTTTTTTTGAAAAAATCCCCAAGCCCCGGGGTCATAATTTCATCAAAAATCTGACTTTTGGCAATTCACTCAAAAGTGGTGCCAAAAGGTTGCAAATGCTCCCCTGAAAGGTTTGGCGGTCGAAACAGAAGGCTTTTTATCACAGGACAGGAAATCAGCCCTCGACAACTTCACCGGCAGAAAATCTTTTTTCGAAAAAATCCCCAAGCCCTGGGATCACAATTTCATCAAAAATGTGACTTTCGGCAATTCACTCAAAAATAGTGCCAAAAGCTTGCAAGTGCTCCCCTGAAAGGTTTGGCAGTCGAAACAGAAGGCTTTTTAACATAGGACAGGAAATCAGCCCTCGAGAACTTCACCAGCAGAAAATCTTTTTTTGAAAAAATCCCCAAGCCCCGGGGTCACAATTTTATCAAAAATCTGACTTTCAGCAATTCACTCAAAAATGGTGCCAAAAGGTTGCAAATGCTCCCCTGAAAGGTTTGGTGGTCGAAACAGAAGGCTTTTTATCACAGGACAGGAAATCATCCTTCGACAACTTCACTGGCAAAAAATCTTTTTTTGAAAAATCCGTAAGCCCCGGGCTCACAATTTCATCAAAAATCTGACTTTCGGCAATTCACTCAAAGATGGTGCCAAAAGGTTGCAAATGCTCCCCTGAAAGGTTTGGCAGTCGAAACAGAAGGCTTTTTATCACAGGACAGGAAATCAGCAGTCGACAACTTCACCGACAGAAAATCTTTTTTTTAAAAATCCCCAAGCCCCGGGGTCACAATTTTATCAAAAATCTGACTTTCGGCAATTCCCTCAAAAATGGTGCCAAAAGGTTGCAAATGGTGCCCTGAAAGGTTTGGCGGTCGAAACAGAAGGCTTTTTATCACAGGACAGGAAATCAGCCCTCGAGAAGTTCACCGGCAGAAAATCTTTTTTTGAAAAAATCCCCAAGCCCCGGGGTCACAATTTCATCAAAAAACTGACTTTTGGCTATTCACTCAAAAATGGTGCTAAAAGGTTGCAAATGCACCCCTGAAAGGTTTGGCGGTCAAAACAGAAGGCTTTTTATCACAGGACAGGAAATCAGGCCTCGACAACTTCACCGGCAGAAAATCTTTTTTCGAAAAAATCCCCAAGCCCTGGGGTCACAATTTCATCAAAAATGTGACTTTCGGCAATTCACTCAAAAATGGTGCCAAAAGCTTTCAAGTGCTCCCCTGAAAGGTTTGGCAGTCGAAACAGAAGGCTTTTTATCACAGGACAGGAAATCAGAACTCGAGAACTTCACCAGCAGAAAATCTTTTTTTGAAAAAATCCCCAAGCCCCGGGGTCATAATTTCATCAAAAATCTGACTTTTGGCAATTCACTCAAAAGTGGTGCCAAAAGGTTGCAAATGCTCCCCTGAAAGGTTTGGCGGTCGAAACAGAAGGCTTTTTATCACAGGACAGGAAATCAGCCCTCGACAACTTCACCGGCAGAAAATCTTTTTTCGAAAAAATCCCCAAGCCCTGGGGTCACAATTTCATCAAAAATGTGACTTTCGGCAATTCACTCAAAAATGGTGCCAAAAGCTTTCAAGTGCTCCCCTGAAAGGTTTGGCAGTCGAAACAGAAGGCTTTTTATCACAGGACAGGAAATCAGAACTCGAGAACTTCACCAGCAGAAAATCTTTTTTTGAAAAAATCCCCAAGCCCCGGGGTCATAATTTCATCAAAAATCTGACTTTTGGCAATTCACTCAAAAGTGGTGCCAAAAGGTTGCAAATGCTCCCCTGAAAGGTTTGGCGGTCGAAACAGAAGGCTTTTTATCACAGGACAGGAAATCAGCCCTCGACAACTTCACCGGCAGAAAATCTTTTTTCGAAAAAATCCCCAAGCCCTGGGATCACAATTTCATCAAAAATGTGACTTTCGGCAATTCACTCAAAAATAGTGCCAAAAGCTTGCAAGTGCTCCCCTGAAAGGTTTGGCAGTCGAAACAGAAGGCTTTTTAACATAGGACAGGAAATCAGCCCTCGAGAACTTCACCAGCAGAAAATCTTTTTTTGAAAAAATCCCCAAGCCCCGGGGTCACAATTTTATCAAAAATCTGACTTTCAGCAATTCACTCAAAAATGGTGCCAAAAGGTTGCAAATGCTCCCCTGAAAGGTTTGGTGGTCGAAACAGAAGGCTTTTTATCACAGGACAGGAAATCATCCTTCGACAACTTCACTGGCAAAAAATCTTTTTTTGAAAAATCCGTAAGCCCCGGGCTCACAATTTCATCAAAAATCTGACTTTCGGCAATTCACTCAAAGATGGTGCCAAAAGGTTGCAAATGCTCCCCTGAAAGGTTTGGCGGTTGAAACAGAGGGCTCTTTATCACAGGACAGAAAATCAGCCCTCGACAACTTCACTGGCAAAAAATCTTTTTTTGAAAAATCCGTAAGCCCCGGGCTCACAATTTCATCAAAAATCTGACTTTCGGCAATTCACTCAAAAATGGTGCCAAAACGGTTGCAAATGCTCCCCTGAGAGGTTTGGCGGTCGAAACAGAAGGCTTTTTATCA